>NC_069116.1:10337500-10345000 GCF_025612915.1 Magallana angulata | reverse complement strand
TACGTTTCCATGTGTGTAAACCTCACAATGATTGTAAATTATCTTTCATGCAGTGACTGCAGATCGAAATCCATACTAGATAAATAAAAATAAACAAAACCATAATGGGGATAAATGAATTGATTGATTCCCGTTACATGTCCCCGTGAGAGTAATCCCCACACGCGGAGCCCTTGATGAGTTCAAACGACGCTCATGAAATTCACGCGTGCGACTAACAAACCTGCCTGAAGCATGAAGAGACATTGTTGTCTTTTTAAAACAATTTCAGCATACCTTCTGTTTTTACTAGTTCTTTGTCGTCAATGCAATTGTCTTTGAAGCTGACTAGGAGACAGAAGCAAAAACTTTGGGCGTATTGTGGTGTTTTATTTTTAATTTTCAATGCACATTATTTATTTACATGTTTTGCAAAAATCAAATTTTGAATCCAGATGGACCGTTTTCTATCCAAACCTACCTACAGTCTTTGTAAAAAAAGGTTTTAAAGTTCAACATTTTCATAATATGTATCAAATATTACGTTGACCGTTTTTAACTTTACATGTGGTCTGTTGTTACAGTTTCTATATACTCAAACTGATGTTGTGAACAAAATATGAATAGAAATTTTCATGAATTTACTGGAAAATATTAAAAACTATTCTTGCTGGCTTCTCGTTTTAACAATTACGAGATGGTTTTCGGTAAAAATCGCTTCTTAGTATAAATAATTAAACAGGTTGCTATGAAAACTAGCAAACGATGTTCAGATTCTTTCGGTCAAGGCTACATTAAAAAAAAAACCACTCTAAACAAAACCATTGTATGTGTCGGCACGATAACATCCCTGAGTGAGATTTAAACCAGCAAACAACTAGTCAATCGGTCAAAACTCCTTTATGATACATGCGGACAATGTTTCCAGAGTACTATAGTAGTTCATGCATCTGAGACGACGTTCACAAAACATTTCGAGTTCCTCTAGACCTGCATGTATATATTACACTTACAACAATTGATTTCGGTGTCATTAAGTTTAAAAGAGTTTAAAACCTTATCGTTTTGATTATTAAATCATTTACTGATTCATTTTTATTATCAAAATTTGTTTGTATGGGTCAAAATGCCTATATATACATACATGTTTACACATAGACTGATAAGATATTATTAGCATGTCACAGGGCTCATGTGTCGTAAACCATTTGGAAATTTCAACAACAGCCTACACCCCCACCCTTATCTCCAAAAAGGAGAGAAAAATCGGATTTAGAGAGAGAGAGCTATGGTACATTGCACAATTTGTAAGAATAGGGTGAAGTCCCCTCGCTATATACGTCCTCATTTGAGAAATTGGCCTTTATTTGGAAACGACACAAAATTGTTGCGATATTCTTGAAGAAAATATTGGGAAAAAACACGTAAAGATTTGTTTGGTTTTTAAATTCAGTTTTGTCTTTTAAAGAGCAAAAGAGCATGTATTAACGTTAAAACAATGTTTTAATAATAGTGGTTATGGTTTTTTTGGATATATTTATCCTATAGAATTCATTATCAATGAAAATAGATTTACCATTGAGCGACTATACATGTGTTTCCGGCGCCAAGCAGTGCATGCAGTCTTTTGTGCTAACGAAAGTTATGGAAGAATTAGCAGGACGTGACATAGAACATTATGATTACATCTTTACAAATTCTGGGTGCTTTAAGTTTCAAGCATGCATACTAAATATATAGATATTGTCTAGGTATGCCTGAAAGAAAATAAATAGAATTAAAATTAGTCTCATTAAATTAGGATGATTTCACTGAAAACAGAACAGAAGAGTGAATTAATAATGAAATATCATTGCGAGTTGTTCAGTAAAATACAATTTCATATTTATTTTTTTCTAACTATATATATTTGATAATGTTATAATACAAAGTTACAAAAGCACAATTTTTAACTATATTCAGTTTTGAATGATTTAACAAACGATAAGATAAAACTTGAAAAATAAATTCTAAAGTTTTGTTGGTATCGAACCATCAACCTAAAACCATAGCTTTATAATGTTATGTAATGTTTGTTGCTCTAACCACTGAGCCATTTCAGCCACAACATATTCCATTGTTAAATGATATATGCGACTTCAACCACGAATTTACGGACTTGTATTATTTTTCTAAAACGTTAAATTGTTGGGATACGAAATGACATTTTTAAAGTATAGAGTGTCATCTCTCAACGTTTTCGTTGATTGAAATCGGTTTGGTTTCCTTTAAACCTTATATATAGACTATGACAAAAATATGAAGCTCAGACCCTCTCTATAAAAGAAAAGGCACTGAAGTTCTAAAAAAGACACTATTTGGAGGTTTTGAAACGCATTCGCCAGTCTTAATCAACCTATTCCAAATATTTAACATGTTTAAGAGTTATAAATCGATGTAATGGTAAATATACTTTGTTTTCAATAATTTAAAAAGAAATTATGAGATTTTTTGATATCTTAATTTTATAGTATCTTATCTATCTTCATATAGGCAGTTTACACGCCTTATTCACCCATCTTCTTTCAAATAAAAGATTCATATGTTGATATGATACCGGTTTTTCGCTATTTAGACGCTATTCAAAGGTTTGCAAGTGTCACTAAGAATTCAAGGTACAAAACTAGCCGGGGTCCGGTTCGTTTATTCTCATATCTCGAGAATAAACGAATCAGACCCTCGGTTAACGATGGTGGATACAAAGTAATCCTTCATCTAGCAAATGCTCAAAATTGTATTTTTTGAATAATTTGTTTTTGATTGTTACATTTGTATATATATTTCCAGGAAAACGAAGAGCTGTCAAAAGTTGCTTATCAACTACTAAAACCTTAACCCTTAACAACTCTAACAACCATTTCCACTCATTTAAAAGGAATAATCTCTGCTCACATTCAAACTGAACTTAGTTTTCAATGATTTTATGTTTTTGGTTTACCATATGCATCAACTTCCGCTCTTTTTCGATATTTTTTCATCATCAGTTATTACTAGTAATAAAATCTACTTATACAGTATGGAACCGATTATTCGTCTTTTGAAAAAGTAAGATTGTCTAGAGGTCGAATGTCTCTGTAGACAAGGTCATTTATCAAACTCCACTACTAAAATGTACTAATAAAATCCGTTTAAGAACAAAAATGCATATATCTAAAAATGAGATCTCTTGTTTGAATCAGATAGGTTGTTAGAACATCTGCTCTTTGCGAAATGGGGTACACATTGTCCTACAAAAATATGACCTTATGAAAATCAATGGCTCTCAAAGACACGGCATAACAAAATCTGTCTGGTCCTATTTTTAATTCTGTAGATTCAAAATTTAATGAAACTTTCTCTGAAGAAATATGGTTTGCATGGAATTAGAATCCTTTGGAAATTAGGCGCTTACTTTTTTTTCAAATTAGCACATTTGAATTAATTAGCTAATGATTGATGAATGTTTTGCCTTGTCCTTCAGATTAATCATTTCTTATAAATAATGTACCGTATTAATTAGCAAATTTCAGAATCACGATTCATTTAAAATGCATTGTGGCCATAAAATTCATTTGGTATCAAGTGTATCTCAGATCAATCTTTTGATTGGGAGAACAAATTTCGTTTCATAATAGAAAGGAACTTAATTTTTTGCTCTCTTTTTTTGAATCCAAAAACATATACACTTCCTTGGAAATTCATGCGACAGCTGGTTAAAAAGAAAGTAGAACCCCGAGCATGAACTCGATTATTTGACGGCCAGATTAATTTGTAAATCATGGCCCGTCCTCCGAGACAAAGTATTGCCATCCAGCAAACGCTAGAATGCGACGGTCTTGTGAAGTCACGTTACTGCTAATTTCACAGCTACAGGCCCCCACGTACATATAATTTTCTTGTTATCAAAAATAGCCGAATTACGGAGAGGGGACAATTTGGCGGAAAATTGCACAGATACTTTATCATTGTAAAATGGTCAGCCTGGAAATGATTCTTTGAACTTGGCTGAACAAAGAGGTTTTCAAGGAACGGGACATTTATCCTTGATTAGATTGTTTGTAATTAGTTTTAAATTGCAAATTGTTAAGAGAATACGAAAGAAATTGCAGTAGGAACATATATGGTCCATTTTTACGGTTAAGGTCAGCGTAACTGTTTCCTCAGTGTAAAGGGTTCTTTTTGGTTGCATCATTACACAACCTCTACATGATATCGTATATCTGTATCTGCCCGGCTTTTATGAAATTCGATAGGAAGCAGATGTCATGGTTTCCGGCCGGGTGATAGAATGGCACAGATTACATCATTTACAATACATTATTATAGGTCCGTCAAAGATACAACGTAAATACCAATGAAAATCCATTCGAGTCTGAAATTACCCGAGTCGTTTACTGCTGGAAGTTTTGGACGAAACCACGAATAGTATTTGACACTGTAAGCCATGCTAGTTGTCTTCTCAGCCGGACTTTTCTCCGTTCGATATCGATGGTCTTTGTGCTGTTCGCATAATGATGACCCGCTGAGCGACTCACACTTCATAACATGGGATGCGCCCCAGGGGAGTGGAGGCGTCAGATCCCGGGGGAGAGGGCACGGAGATGGCGTCTTCATGGGTTGTATCGATGGATCTTCACAGTAAACACGTTATTTCATGTCTATATTTTTTTTACTGGATTTAAATATACGTGTACTAGTAATTCAGAAGGATATATCGCTGAAAGTCATATGGAATTGATTTTTGAAATATGATCTTTTTTCATGTTTGATTCCTGCATAATATTGTTTCAATTTTTTTTATTACAATATGCTGAATGTAAACGTCAGAAATAAGGAATTGAGCTTGAGAAAATAACAAATGTTTATTGCGAACAATTTTAGTCCATAGAATAGTCAAGAATTCAAATCTAACAACTGCCTTTCAACTTGGATCTCAATTTTTATGGTCAAGTTGATTGGAAAATATACGAAAGTGTACAACTGATGGCTCTTCTAGGGTGCATTGTCAACAGCATGTTGATTTATCATTATTTCACTCCACCGGAACATCCTTAAAACTAATTTGTTTTACAAGTCTTTCTTTCTTTTCATAAACCAAATTATTCTTGTTTTAAAACTTAATACTTTTTCATTTATTCCTTTTATTCTTTATTTGCCCAGTTTCTCTTTTTTTCTAAATATTTTCATTTTGCTTCCTTTAAAAAAAAAGAGGTGCGTTCATTTGTTTATGCTGTTTAGGGTTCTGCATGAATATATACATGTGTATATATATATACCTTAAAGTAGAACAATATATAAATATTTTGAAACAAATTAAAATAAGATCTGATTGCTTCTTCCAAGTTTTACAATTCGTTACACAGAAAAAGTATTAATCCAAATAAACATTTCTTTGAACACGATGGCAAATTCCAAAGTGACTGGCCAAAATAGCAATAAATAGAACCGATCGTCCAGCAAATATTTGTATAGCAGGACACCTGACCAAGTTATATCAACATTTGGACATTGGAAAGGAAATTCGATTGTCTTTACATCTGAAAAGAAAACAGTAAATAATTGGCGTGCATAATTCTATCTCTGCTCTGATAACGCTAATTGGGAGATTCAGCGACGATAACCCGAGATAAGGGGATCTTTGAACTGTAAGATGGAAGGTGTTTCCTTGTCTTTAGCGGAAACAGTTGAGCGATTATGTGCGAATTTATATAGCCTGCATTTTTTAAATGTGAAAATTCATGCTTTGCAGTTTAAAAAAGAATATTTCAAAAAGAGATCTTGAAAACCATACCGCTAAAGATGCGCTCATTTTGTTCTATGTCCATTTTTTATTGAAATATCCATGTAATATATTCAGAAAGTTAGAGAAATGTTTCGTGAAAGTTGCTTTTATTTTTATTAATTATTTGATATTTAGAAATGTTACACATTTTTGTGTAAGAGAAATGTTTTCTTAAATTATTATGTGATATATTGGCACATGCAATGAATGATGCTCAACAATTCATTTTTACACTGTATACAAATTAATAAAAATGGAAAATATGGAAATAAAGATATTTGTGTAAAACTTCAATTCATAATAAACGCGTGTAATTCGATTCTATAATATATTTTAGGTCATTATAATTAGCAGAGAAAAAAAACTCATTTGTGTATAGGGTTAAGTGTGGATAATATTATCATAATTTTTTATATATATAACATTATAAGATTTGGGGGATGGGGGGTCAAGAAGAACGAAGAAAAAAAAAGTATTGCAGACAGTGTAATTGCTCAAGTATTTATTTTGCAAAGCCCTCTCACACCCTTCTTCTAAAAGGCGATGTTTTGAAATCAGTCTATCACATTTTGTTTTATTTATTCTGCCAATGGGATTAAATCCTTGAAATTAACACTTTCTCAGAATTCCGTTAAACATGAGAGAGAGGGGTGATTTGATTACGCGCTATTAATCGTCGCGTAACTCCCTCTTAACTTAACGCTGATGTTTACTTAAGGATTCTTAATTGGTTTGAACTTTGGCAATTATAATGCGTTTAGGCCCGGGAGAAATGTACCCAGAAATTATCGCACTTTGCAGGGAAATTTCACAAGCGTAAACAGACACCCAGGTACAAAGCCACGGATGTATACCTGACCCCCGGGCAAAGATCACGCCTTAATGCCTCTTAAGTGTTTGGATTTAAATCTTTCTTTTTTTCAATTTTGTTAAATTTTTCTTTATCGGGATCCTTACTTTATCTATTGACGGCGTTGACAACTTCTTCCGTTTATTCTTTTAATTTTGCACATTAACGACAATTATCTTCACTGTTTTCCATGGAAAAAATATACTCCACTAAAACATAAAATAAAAACCAAAACAACAACAACAAAACCAACAACCATGTACATGTTACTATATTTACATTGTGAAATTGATGGAAGAACAGCATAAAGCACAAATTGATACGTGATGAGTTTTTAGAAGATGACCGGAACATTGATTTTTTGGTCCATATTCCTGCCAAATTCTACATATTTATCTACCCATATTTTCTTTCGTGAACTGATGGGATGGTTACTATATTTTCTTTGTACTCTCCGCACAATATGCACATGAAATTGGAAGCATACCGAAATTACTCCAATTATCCATATAATTGAATGGGGACGTCTGTATACTATGTAGATATGTAATATACTTGTGGGTCTGATGCAGTACCCTGTGATCCAAGATGGAACTGGCTCTGATAATATCAGACGATGGTCGGGGTCACCTTTTAATCCCTCTAATCAGACTATAGCAACGATTCGTGAGAAAACACCAGTAAATCAATTAGATCGTTAATCAAGATAATCAAGCATTAATCACAATTATTTTATATCCACTAATAACCACACTTTCGAGATTTTTATTTCCGTTTATTATAGCATTTTTTAAAGTCGGTAATAACATGTTTATTAAGTAAACTTTACGTGTTTCTTTGTGCAGCCTCGTCAATATTCCAATATATGTGC
>NC_069116.1:10330000-10335000 GCF_025612915.1 Magallana angulata | reverse complement strand
AAAATATATATATAAAAAACATATATATTACTTGATCATTGTATCCTACATAGAAAATATCAGGATATATCTCACTAGAATTTAATTTTAAGCGACTGAAATAAGAGAAAATTAAAAAAAAAAAAATACATATCTGTAGAAAATTTGAAAGTATAATAGGAGAGAATATATATCAGCGTATTGCCTTCTGGTCAACCTGTTTCAGTTTATTTATATATATATTTGAATAAAATACTTCTTAAAAAAATTGAATTAATTTGGATAGTCTAAAATTTGCAAAAGTATTTAAGTGACTGGCAGATTGTTGAATTTTTGAAAATATTTACAAAAAATTGATTGATGTAAATTTATTTGCGTTTATTTACTTGAATTTTATACTTATTTTCCAGACGATTTGGAACAAAATGTGCCGGTTGTACACAAGGAATATCCCCAAATGATTTGGTCAGGCGCGCAAGAAACAAAGTTTTCCATCTGAAATGTTTTACTTGTATAATTTGTCGGAAACAGCTCTCAACTGGTGAGGAACTGTACGTCATGGATGAAAATAGATTCATATGTAAAGAAGACTATATTTCCAGTAAACTACAAGGTAAGACTTTGTTTCTTTAATTGCATTTACCCCCTTTTCATTTTAGCAATTAGGAAAATAGACAAGAAAAGTATTAATAAAAAAAATATCGAGATCAGCATGATCCGTAGCGTATCTGCTAAGCCCCTACCAAAGTCTCGCGTGTGGTATTAATTGAATTTAATGGCCTCCGATAATTTTCACTAACTGCTAACATATTTCGTATTTTATGATGGACCGTGCTCGATCATGTATTATATGTATTGGTAGGTTTTTACCCCGCGGGTTGCGTTTTCTATAAACGTTTCGTTTATATTTAGCCGTGTGTTGTCACCCAATTAAATCGGACCCTATGATTTTTATCTGTATTTCTTTCGCTAACTGTCGCTGGACATAGATTCTAATCGCGACTTAAAATCGAAAAAATACGACATGTTTGGACATTGATCTTAACGCACGCCCATCACAGCTCACTGGAAGCATGACGAGATCGAACCTCTCCCCATGTATTTTTCATGAGAATTGTCTTGCATAATTCCAACTAATCCGAAACATAACGTAAATGACGCGGAACCGTACCGCATCCTAGATTAAGAATCACATAAAATTAATAATTTATCCACAGTAATATTTAAACAGAAACGAGATGTTCGCTTGTCCCTCACTGATGATAATTAGCGACAATTTGTCCTTTCTCGGACACCGGACAGCCCAGAGCCATTGTACGGCCGTTATCTACAGGGAATCTACATAGTGTATCAGATCCCCATGTACGGGACAGCTACACGTCGCGAGACTTCTCCTAGTCTCGTACAAGACGCAAATTGTTTACTGTTTCTTTCTACCACAATGCCATCTATTGTAATATCTGTCAATATATTAATTCTCAGCTTCTAAGGAAAGAATGTTGATTTATACAAATTCTCGGCGAATGTAAATATTATATTTTTGTCCATGTTTGTCTACCTCCACGCCAATTTTTTGTACGTCGCTGCTAACAATCCCCATTTTTGTCTTACTAAAAGCGACGAAAATAAAACTTCAGCTCTGTTGGAGTTTCCTAGCCGACATTTGCGCTTTGTAACTGTCTGTCTAAGTTTGCCTTTTTGTGAACATAACGTCTGTGCCATTTGATACTGTTAAAATGGGGTATGGTAGTCATCCAGGTTTGGGGGCTAGGGCGTCTAGAATATTTCTTTCTCCAACTTTTCGGCATATTTCCTTGACATGAGCCAACTGTCTGTTCACTCTATTCGCCTAATTATTTTTAACGTCGCTCTATTTAACCCCCCCCCCCCACTTCTTCACATTCGTTTGCCATCTCGGTCTTATTTTCATGAAGTCTAACCAACACAAATTAGTTCGTACATGTCTGATTACGGATGACAAATTATTCTTATATTAACATAAAGGTCGGGAGGGTGAAGCATTTGGTTCGCCGCGTGTTATAACTGATACATTTTAATTCACGGTAAAACTTTGCGATCTTTTATTTATTTATGTGCGTTTAAAGTACCCAAACTCTCAAATTGTCGGTCTTAAACCGAATAATGGCTTTAAATTTCATGTAAATTAGACAGAATATATTTTCGACAATTTTTAAATAAATCAATGGATCGAGAAAACTTGATAATGTGGAACAAGAAATATTTGAAAAACTTCTTGCCTGGAAGCCCTTTTTACTCAAACACCTGCGGTTGGTTTTAGAATAATGCATACTTACCATTCTTACAAACTAGAGCAGGAGCTTCAAGTGAAAATTGTTGACTTAAAATACATGTAATTATATCTGACAAATTTGCAACATTCAGCGCTCTGCCTTATTCATGCCAAAACATGCGTTAATTTATGAAAAACGCAATAAAACATTAGAATTAAAAAAAAAAAAGCAAAGCAAGAGAACAGCTAACTTGTTTGGTGCATATATTATCTTATAATAAGAATCAGAAATATTAGTGGAGATAAGAGGTGCTGATGTTCGACTTTGTATAATTGACATCTCGGTTTTGCATATTCACGCGCCTAACGCTGTAATTTGATGTTTCTTCAGAGCGGGATTCCTCAATCTAATTTGTGGAGTGGTGAAGTTCTGGGGGTCACATATTTCCTCCCCTATCATCACTTTCACTAACCTCCGTAGCAGGGTAAAGTAGCGGTTGACTAACTGCTGCCCCCTGAACAAAAATTTGAGATAATTTCAAAACATATCAACGTTTACATGGTATTTGATACTTAGTTTAGTAAATAAACACATGTCAGTTATCCTGTTATAAAGATAAGCCAACATTTGACCTTTAGTGATCCCCATGTACGCGTTTAGTACGCGACTCGCTAATTGACACGAATCAATTCATTTCCATGTATTTTGTATGAAATGTGTCAGTACCAGTGCCTTTAACATACCATGCAAATTTAAAATTGAATTATCCAATGAATATTTGATCGATGCAGTTTTAGATCCAATTCATTGATAAAACTAGCACTGGAACCAGAATTTTCTTTTTTCAAAGTTGGGAAATTCAGACCGTTAGTAACATGCAGTTTGCGTGCAAAGCGCCGTTTTCCTCTTCACTGTCTCAGTAAATCCCAAATGAGAGACAGCCATTGCATTACATCTCAAGGGGATCGCGAGACAAAGGGTTTGTGTTTCTATGTTGACAAAAATTGAAATTCGGCCCGCTCTTGTGCCTATATGTTTGTGCAAATTTGCTCATTGAAACATAAAAGATGAGTGTCAAGTTATTCCCGAGTTTCAAATAATTTAAAGTCTTCAGTTTTATGCTGACATCCCATAAAAGATGAAAAATTATCCAATTGTCCTGTTAGTCAAATTTTGTAGAAATTATTCCTGTCTCCTGCAGCGCCGGAGCACGAGAGAGCGTGATTTGGACCTCGTGGCATTTGGGTAAAGCGTTCTGTCGTCTGCTATCATGAACTTCGGGAAGCAAATTTCGCGTTTAAACATCAGTAACCCTTAGCTCAAATTTAGAAAAATTATGCATGAAAATGTCATAAATTGTGCGAATGGTTGTTATTACATAAAGTTCAATCTAGTTTATGATTGCTTACGGTGTAATTAAGGAAAGCATTGCGAATTAATGTAATCCTATGCTATTTTTCTGAAATAAGAGTCCACAGATTGCAATGCATTCATTAACAAATCGCTTTTTTGGTTTTATTGTTATTCTGTCACTTCCTTGAATATTTAATTCGGACTTGTTTGATTTGTTTTATTTTTTAATTTTTTAATAACGAATAAATAAACTGTTTGGGTGTTGCAGTCAGTAACGGATTATAGTTCTGTAATTTTGGACTGCTTTTTTCCCCTCAGATTAATTCAGTGGAAAACACTGTTACCTCTTCTTTTTCATCAACTTCTTAGTAAGCATCCGACCGCTCTCTAATGATCACTAAACACTTGTTAGGGAAATGTCATTTCTCGATAGCTACACATGTAATTAATTACAGTCTCCATGATTTTCCCCGTTTTATTCCAGGGCACCAAACGTTTACCAATAGCTTCCCATTAAATGTACTATTAATCCAAATTTCATTTAGGTACATACATGTATTTAAAATGTGTTGCATTTGGTCAAATGTGAATCGCCATTTTCCTACAATTCTAAACCAAGACTTGGCAAATGGTCAGATTATGTGAAGATCGTTAGTTTGGACAGTTCTGGTTATATTTATAGGAATACGCCACCGCTATCTATTTTACTGTAAACGACTTGCAGACAGTTCCTCTCATATTCCAAAGGGAATAGCAACAGTTCCGTAACATCCAAACCCTGCGAACAAACGGTAATCACTGTGGATGGGCGGATTCTTGTGTGGCACAAACCGCATTCCAAATTTTCTTACATAATCTACTGCATAGGATTTTTTTTTTAAATTGCCAAAATCACTGGAAGTCGAACTCAGAACAATCTGGGAAAGATCCCTGATTTTGTAATATACTCACAGATGGAATTTGAGATTGTGAAAAATTACTTTATCTAGAATTGTTATTAAATGTTACATTAAGCGGAGCGGAAATCAGACAAAAACATATTCCGAATCCTTTGAATCTTAATTCTTTTATCTAAAAAGAATTGAAATACTAACATAAAAGTATACCAAAATAAATTCCTGTCGCCAACAGGCACGAAGACCACACAAAAGCGGATAAAAACGGATTTTACTGATTGTTTTACACCTGAAATTGTGTCATAATTTTTCAAAAATAAAAAAAAATTTAATCGAGTGTTTCTCCCTCTTAACGCAATAAGGGTGCAGCTCTCTTGTGTTTAAAGATAAAAAAGTAATCTTTGTTGAAGAAGTGCCCCTAGCCGCACTTTCCCAGCTATTGAGAAAATTCATCAACATCAAGAATAAGGCTTGATTAATATTAAGTTTTATTTAGCAAGTTGTAGTACAGATCTGCAAA
>NC_069116.1:10325000-10327500 GCF_025612915.1 Magallana angulata | reverse complement strand
AATTCCCGTCCCTTAGCAGGTTTCTTGTTTCACTTTATTATCTAACCAATTTTCTATCATATTAAAAAGAATCAGTGCTTGCCCTCAGGACCATCCAATCACGTCCGATGCATTACGAATGTAACCTTTCGGCACAAACAAGTTTTGAAGCCGAACAATGCGTCGATTCATTTTGGTCAATAAGAAATATTATGTTGTTTAAATGAAAATAATAATTAAAAAACGAATATTTCACCGATATATCTGGTTAGTAATGAAAAAGTTATCGTGACAGTTTTCATATTTTTTACATTTAATATTTATTTTTTAAAAAAAACCCTCACATTTCTGTTTTTCAGTCTAGGTGTGTATAAGTGTAATAAAGTCACACATGAAAATTTTTTTTTTTTTGGTCATTATTGCTATTGATCTTTACCTTGTCTTACATTATCATTAGATCGATCTTTGATAGTATCTACTTCCATTGAATTGAAAAGTAAAGGTGTGTTATTTTTCTTCCTATAATTTTTTTTTATTATTTAAAACTGAAAAATCCAGGTCAAATCTAAAAAATAAGATTTATTTACGAAATATGATTTTTTTTCTTCAATGTTTTATGATTTTGTACATTATTTTGCAAATATATATTTTCTAATCTAAATAAATGGTAGAAAATGAAAATAAACTACATTATTTTTAAACTATACATCGATTTCTTGGTACTAGATCTGTTATTTGATGTAAAGTATAAAAATCATAGTGTATGACATACAAGTAATTGTCAATCAGTTTATTCTGAACATTAGATGAGACCAAAAGGTTGAAAAATTAATCAATACTTTGAATAATTTCAAAAGTTTATATGAAATGAATTCTTAGTTGAAAATAAACTGTAAATAAACCCAAAAAGTCCACCTTAAAGCGATTGTAAAGTCTTAAAACAATTTGTTTGTGAAAAGAGGGATCCCCAAAAACCGAATCAGCACGATGATTAGTTGGTGAAACCGATAACCTGTTGCTATGGAGAGTGGATTCTTTAAAATAAAGGAGGGTCTTGTATTTTATCTACTCACAAGGAATATCAATGAATGTGAATAAGGTTTAAACAAAAGCCGGATGTTTTAAACACAAAACTGCATAATTACAAATTATCTTTATCAAAATCGTACAGGTCTATCATGGGTAAAAATTCTTAAATTGATAAATGTTTGTCTTTGTAGGTTCCTCAGACATCGAGGACGAGGGAGACTTGGATGTAGCGCTAGAACACCAGACGTCGCTCTCAGACAAAGACTTCAGCATTGATGGAGACAACAATACGGACATAGACTCGAAAGAAAACATTCTCACTAGTGTTCCAAATAATAACAATATAAATAACAATAATAATAACAATCTTAACAAATCTAGCTCTTTGAATTCCCTTCCCCCGAGTCCTGATCCACTAAAAGATGACACGGCACTCTTAAAGATTTCCTCGGACTCCAATCATAGTACTCAAAGCTGTGATACAAACGGAAATTCAATTCCGACCAATAATACCCTGACCCCAGACGGGGACCGTTCCGGAGAGGAAATGAATGACAATACCAATGGTAGTTCAAACGCCGGAGCCAAGCGACGAGGTCCAAGAACCACCATCAAAGCCAAACAACTGGAAACCTTAAAGGCTGCGTTTGCAGCGACTCCCAAACCGACCAGACATATACGTGAGCAGCTTGCCCAAGAGACGGGACTTAACATGCGAGTTATACAGGTTAGTGACGCAGTTTTTAACCGTTTTAACCATTTCTCTTTTAGAACGCACTAATTCATCCCCAAGTTAGATAGAAGTTGAAAAGAAGGGGGTCCTTTAGCACTTTTCCTTATAATTAATAGTCTTCTCTTTAAACTTGGTAAATAAACAAACCTAGCAGAAAGTTTGAGGCGCATTAATTAGATCACGGGTCCTGTGAAGACCAGAAGGTCCGTATTTGATGGCACCTATAATCGGCCCTTTGTTCTTCTTGGTAGGTACTCTTCAACAGATTTTAATCAGTTAATCTCATTTACCTGTTGAAAACAAATTCCAAAACCATCATTCATAACATTAAAATCTGGTTATTGTTCATCTTTGGAAGAATTTAAACTTCAAGATGTGTTCATTTTAAAATCACGGTGTTATATTACAAGTTGTGCCAATTTTCTTTGCAACACAATAAAACCCCTACCGATTCTGTACCCTGGTTCTTTGTTCGAATGTTTAGGCGCCGTCGGCTATTTTGATTTCATTTGCATGGAAAACGCGTTCGCGGGACCATGTCGAGCATAGCTGGGATTTGTTCTTAAGATTCTCTGTCGGAGAATATTCCGATATTGACCTGTCAAAAACTCTTTTCAACACGAGTCACCCACTTGTAAAAAGTGACATCCCCGACCAAGTAGATGAGCGGATGTCTTTTCAGGCCTCTTATGTTTACAGACTTCAGTGTAAAAGATAACTAATAATGCTACAAGAGACACTCCGACTTCTTTTTAAATT
>NC_069116.1:10305000-10320000 GCF_025612915.1 Magallana angulata | reverse complement strand
TTCAAAACAAGAAGAACTGTAAAATTGATATAGCTCTGTCTTCTTTTAAAATTCTAGAATATTTTAATCGAAAAATACCACCCACATCTCTCGGAGTGGATGGACCGATAGTATCTAAAGCAAATGATTCGCGACTGCCTAGAAAACCTGTACATCTGATAATGACACAAAATCAATTTTCAACTTCTTAATAAGAATCACAGAAGGGTTGAGCAAAATGCCCTTTGGCAATAGAAAAACTGGCTTTGTTTCGCACAGTTAGGGAGCAGTTAAGATGCAGCATACACAAAAAATATATAGGTTATCAGACACATCTTTTAAAAACTTTCTTTTTAAATGTTTCTGGTCACGGTTCACACATTTCCCCCGTCACTCATCGTTGCATTTTGATCTATGGTGAACAAGTCTCTTTGTTAAACGACACATTTCAGGAATGGAGAAAAATAAGAAAGAATCTGTTGGCCAGATTTTGGTTGCTTACAATAAGAATGTTGGTCCTGTATACAGAGAGAACCGATGATGATTAATCGCGAGTGTTTCCTTTCCATCTTGCCCAAACTTTCCAACGATTGTTAACATATTTCAACACTCTTGCTCCAAAATTTGGTAGATATATTTACAAGAATGATTTGTTAGTTTGGTGCTGTACACGGCCTGAACACGTCTGCGAACTTCCGTGTGTATATCATTATTTTTAAATGCTCTGAACTACAGTAAAGTCTTGCGGACCGGATATATGTGAATAATGTGGAAATAAGTGTGTTCGGATTAGAACGGATTTGAGACAAAACACCTGTTTGTCACTTTTATCTTCGAAAATACAGGGTGATTAGCACGTTCCTTTGTGTTAAAAGTTTAAAACAAAACATTATGATAATCTCTTGCTACGCTAAGATGATAACTTAGTTTTTCAGTTTCATGATGCTACTGTTAAACCTGTTAAAATTGTATAATTGTGTCCTGTGTGTTTCATACTTTATTTAAAATGAACAACAAATCATATGATAAATATTTTACTTCTGTTTACAGTAAGATGCTTTTATGTTAATTCGTTCCGATATATACATACACCGCTTACACGCGAATTGAAATAGACAAAATGACAACTTGAAATTAACCAAAATCGCAACAAAAAGCTGGAATACCTCAACATGAAACAAAGAGCAAAGTGATTTTGTAAATAAACACAAATTCCGAGGATGATCTTAAACTTAGATTAAATTCTTTGATATCCGTTACCAAACAGGCAATGGTTGAAGCACTGTTTGAAGAAAAATGGTAGGAGGGTCAAAAACAGTTGTTGGTTCACCCCCTGCAGTATTAATATCGCGGGGTTCTATCCTTGGTGTTATCAAACTATTAGACGCTGAGCACGAGAAGGGCAAAGTCGTTGACATGAACTAGGCCCTGATTGGTCTAAGGTGGTGACAGGGCCCTTGTTCTACTGTCGCTGGGGAGAGATAGTGCATCTATTAGTGTTAAAAGATGAGCTGCCCGAACAAGGCTCCGTATCTTAATGAACCATTCTCATTCTTTGATGTCTTGTACGATCATCTAAACTCTTGTCTATGTCTCGATAGGATCAGCAAACGCAACAAACATATCTATATATCTATATATCTATATACGCCTGTTTATCTGATTGAGTCTGTCAAAATTATGAAGATTTGATATTGTAAAACATATTTCTTTATATCATTAATTCAGCTCTCTTGCAAGATACATGCCATTTTAAAAAGAATTTCTTTTTTTTCATTACAGAAAATGGACAAGATTTTTATCCAGGTTACCAAGGTTACAATGACTTTTTCCCGGGTCAGGGAGACGGGGGTCCCCCGCCCATGAATTTCCTTCCCCCAACGTCTCAAGGAACGCCCCCTCTATCCATGGAACAATCACTTCATCATAACAGTAAGTATATCATAAGATTATCAAATTCATGTTAATGGATTTAAGTTGTAATATATAATATATATATATATATATATATATATATATATATATATATATATATATATATATATTATATATATATATATATATATATATATATATATATATATATATATATATATATATATATATATATATATATATATATATATATATATATATATATATACATGTATAACAAATTATTTAGACAATTTTTTTTTCAAAAACTTTAGTTAAGAGATTGCAGTGAAATACGTGCACCCCTGGAAAAAATATTAATACTCTTCAGCAAATAATGTTAGATTCATTTGTTTCAACTCTGCACTTCGAACTGAGAAAACGTTATTCCGAGCAATTTTAAACGAAACAAAGCAATGGCCGCTCCCATAAATTAAGAAAGCGTTGAACACGAACCAATTCCGACTAAATTTATGAAGAGAAATATATCCATCTTGGTCCAACATTCGCACCCAGTCCGCGAAATAGTGACTCACTTAGGATCCCGCGCAGGTCTTCAATCATAAAGTTTAGACAATGCTTTGGAAATTTATCTGTGAAAGCCAACTTGGAAATTGGATTTGGCGCGTGGATATCGCCGTGTTCAGAAAATACTTTTCTTTCTCTGCACTCCTGATAACGTCACGCGACTCGACGCTAAACCTTAAAATCTTTTGGGAGACGTTTCCAATTTTCTTCTAAAATTGGAATTTTTGTTTTATCTGTGTTTCAAATGAGAAAAAGAAAGAGAGTACTCGCTGTTCGATAATAAAGAGCCGACCTATCTCGGCAAAAGTTAATAGGAATGAGGAATACATGTATTCAGATCGAAAATTCTTCCAGCTAGTATCCCTTTTTCATCACTAGATAAACGAACTTTGGAAAAGGTTAGCAAAGGACGCAAAACCCATGATCTTCTAATTCTGCTAAAGAAGCGATATTTTTCCGGTGATTTTTTTCAAACATGAAAAAAAAAGAAGAAATTAACAAGATAATTTATTGTTTGATTTCCATAATTCTACGGTAAAGTCACAGCTGTCCAGAAAAATAAAAGAAAAAGATGTCAGGAAATCAATAGTTAGGTTCGAACTCCGTCGTGCAGATGTGTCGAGGTAGGAGAAGGGTGACACGTGCTAATGTTTTAATTGTTAGCGAAATGGGCCCCAAACAATTGACACAATGCGAAATAGAAGAGTAAATGATTTGGACTTGTAACAGACTGCGTCCATAGGTTATTGACAAAGTTAAGGAATGTTGCAAAGCGTCTCTATTCACTGCCTGTGGCGCACGCAAATTGCTCAAAATTTACATCCAAATAGTACTTTTTAAAAAAGTCATAATAATTTCATGCTTAATGGGAACATTTTTTACTCCTATCTTTGCTTTTATATCTGAGATAATGATCGATGACCTGTTTATGATAATTTGTTTTCTTTGATAGATAACATGGGTCCCGAACCACAGTTTCTGCCAGGTGACATGATACACCCTTCGTCTTCCCCCGACCCCATTCAGATGCACGCGCACGATGGACCCTACAGACACCCCGGACCTCCAAATTCCATGGCAGGAAATTTTTCGTCCCTTTCACACTCGGAAATGGCAGGAGAAGCCTGGTGACCTTTGACCCGTGCATAAACTCTCCTTAATGTGTTTCCATTCCAGACACTTTTGGTTTTTAACTAATGAATATTATTATGTGTAGGTGTATGCATGTGATGGAGTGAATTTATTTATGGAATGAAAATGAGTTATGGGCACGATTTTACCCATCATTGTGTGTGTTTTATATGTATGACTGTATTATATTACCACTGTAGTATTGATGCTAAAACATCGGTTTTCAAATCGACAACTGTGAAATTTTATCATGGTTAGCGGCTTGTCGAATTATCTACACATTCAGTCTTGAGTGACATTTGTAAGGGATGACTACTTATTTTCCCGATTTGAATTGTTTGTCCAGTTTTGTTGATTTTGAATGGATGTGTAATGATCTATACCTCTCCGTTTCAGTCCCATTTCTGTGTATGTTGTACGCTTGTTTGTGTAATACGAGATCTCAGAATATAGCTCATTATGTCATGCCCATGAAAATTACGAAACATTAAATCTGTAATCATCGATTTATGATGATTAATAAATGTCTCAAATAATACATTTTTGTTGTTTTTCTTTTCTGAAAATTAGCTTATACAACCTATTAACATAAAGTAACTAAACTAGATTTGATTGACTTCGCGGCGAATAGTTCCTCATCATACTCTGACCGGTCATTAAGTATACACTGCTGTAGACATTTTGAAGAATTCGGCTTTAGAATACATATTAATTTTGTAACTCATTTAAGATTTATTTTTGCGATATGATCAGCTGTCATTTTCCTGATTCATTTGCTCTGATTTTTCTGGGTCAGACTTGGAGACTCTGGTAAAAGAAAGCACCTATTCGAATACTAATGGTGAAAACTTCAAACAAAGTTCCACATGCATAAGAATGCAAATGATCAGATCTGTACATTTACTTTAAAAAATGGCAAGTTTACCTTTTATAAAGTTTCATTTTCTTTTTCCACTGTGAATAAGTAGTTGTTTACTGAAAGAAAATTGATATTCTCTTACGTTTGCTTATAAGTACATGCACATAAAAAAAAAGATCCTATCTTGAAATAGCAAGCCGCATCCTCTTGTTGACAGGAGGCTGTGTTACAGAACTGCTCCTCTCTCTGCACTTTATCAGCCTTCTCCCCCAGGTGCGAGCCGGTGCGTCTTCAGATCATATTTCTTACGCTGAACATAGATAAACAAACTTAATCATAAAACTCTGCCTTTTCACAGGTGAAAGGTGAGTTCATTTTGCAAAACGGTAGCATTTAATAACTAAAATGAAATATCTCCCCCCCCCCCCCCGAAAAAACCTTCAGCCAACCGAACAGAAAGAGAAAAGATACTAACCAAAAATATACACCATACACAACGTAACTAAACAAAACTTAATTTTTGGTGAATACATTTGCAGATAAATTTAGAGTTGATCAGATGCATGAATAAGAAGCGGAACACCTGTGTATCGGTGGAATCAAGTTATTGTGATAATTTATACAATCTCCTTTCCTTATCAGAAAATATATATGACAAAACATAAAATTTCACACCCAATTTAATTTATGAAACCCTGAAATGTGACAGAAGAGCAAGTCTTGCAAGGGATTGCAAAAGCAGCAAAAAATTGCCCTCCTCTTGCTTTAAAATAGGAATGGATTTTGTGTAATTCATGCGTGCCTTTTCATAAGAAAGTCCATCAAAATGAAAATCAAATCTCGATTTTATCAACAGCAAAGTTAATTGAATTAATGTCGTGATAAATTGGAAAAGATAAAGCAAGCACGTTCGATAAGCAAAGAACCTATTGTACGGTATAATATTAATTGCCTCTTGTTACTTCTTATTGCACTAATGTGGCGATTATTTATCCAAGTGTAGGAAAGCATTTTCACGAGATCAAAGACTTTTCTTGAGAGCTATTTTGGTGGGTTCACTTAGGAAAGCATATTCACATATCTTTGGAATAATTTTGAAATTCTAAGCATAAGTGGACCGAACTATACCCAAAATTCCAATTCAAAAATCTATTCATATAAAAAAAATCATAGTAATATCATACAAGGTCATCTGTCTCCAAAATGCAAAATGTAAATTCATTACATTGTTCTCGAAGCATAGTTTAACGATGAATACAACCTGTACCAGACACCAGTTATTATTATTCGGCTACAGATCTAGTTTGACCACAGTGATTCTAAAAGTGCATTCGAAGTATTTCTATCAGGACTAAGAGACCAAAAAACTGTATTTTGCCCTTCTTGCTAAGGCGCATGCGTACTGTAGTAAGATGAGTGGGTTGTCCTCGGACAATTCCTTGCAGAGTTCGGAATAATGAGCACATTAATTGCTAACTTTTTTGATCTTTCATGGTTGTGTTTTCCAAAAATAACAGCAAGAATTTAACCTTTGACGTTTTCTAGTCTCCAGAAGTTCAATGAAATATATTTTCTCAAAAGTCAAAACAGACATATTGTGTCTGGAACGCAACATTAACATTTTGGGGTTCTTTCTGAAGTCTGAATTTTTTTTATTATAAACGTTTGACATTTATGATGTGATTTCGGTTGTTTTATACTGAATTCTTTTGCTATGAATTTTTTTAACTAAAACATGCATACCAAACCTATATCGTTTTTTTAGAGGACCATCTGTCAAACCATGATTTTTTAAATTATAACTTCAAATACGCAGTCAAACTTATAATGTGTATAGGCGTTTAAGGATGACTTTTATGGCGTTTTCTTTTATAACCTAGAACATCTCACTGTTTTAACAACAGTGATCTAAAATCCAAGGTAAGAAAACTTTCTGGTGTTTTAAATAATAAATTGTGTATTTATGTAAATTGGGGAAAATGAAACAAGCACTGATGTTGAATTTTCACAAGAGGAGACCATCATCACAACAAACAAGCCATTCAGAAGAGTTTTTGCTAATTGATTCATGAACAACAAAGATGATTTTCTTTGCATTGTTCTCACCAGTGATAAAAGCTGTGTTCCTGATGAAATGTAGATAGAGTAGTGCAATGGTAATAGTGTAAATATTGTTATTTATTCCACGACACGTGTATCTAATGGAACCTAATTCCAACAGTCTACCGTATCAGTCAACGATGTTGGCCTCTAACCCAGATACACGAGAAACAATCAAACAAATTTAATTGAATATAACTAATTTGAAAGGTTTGTGATATTATGCTCTTTTTCTTAAACAGTTTTTATACAAATTGCGTTTTAAACCTCATGTATATTGTTTCTGGTGGCAAATCGGCATATTTGTTAAAACTACGTTCGTGCCGGAAAGTGTTTTTTCTAATCTAGATCTAATTAAATTTTTGATAAGAGAAGTACGAAGAAAATGACTTATGAGCTATTTTGAGTTATGTAATGATGTTTAACCAGACCGAAAACTAGATAAGTAAAAAGCCAGCAACGCGAAGCAAATGGTGGACTAGCTGAATAATGAAATAATGTCCAGAAGGATGCTAAATAAGCTGTTCTACTGTTGCTTCATAAAACAAAAACAGTGACAAACGAAGCATTTTTCTCATGATTTTTTTTTCAAGATAAAGGCCAAAATGCTTCCCTAAGATAAACATATAAAACTGAACATTGACGTAAACTTTGTTTAAGATTACTTGTGGAGTTTATACATATTTTTAATTTTATTTTGCATAAAAATTGCTCATTTCAGGCGGTGTTTCTTTCGAATAACACTGATCACGGTCTTAAACAAATTATTTCACTAAGATTTATTCATCCAAAATTAATTCTTGAAAGAAAAAAAAACTGTGTTTACAAATCTGCTCTCTTTATTTCTCTTGAAAAAAGTAAAGAAAATGCATTTCTTTTTGTCTGATTTTTATTGAACTGCAAAATAGTATTATTTCTGACGTTCAATACTGCCAGTGAGTGTTTAAAAAATGAGACAATCAAATGGATGCCGATTAATTTTTATATGAACTCGTCTACATTATAATAAAACAATATACTTGAAGCATTTTTTAAAGTTGAATTATAGGTGTCAAGTTTGACTGTAACTTATATAGTCCTTATAAAATTTGTCTTGGTTTTAACCTGATTTTTAATAATATTTGACATAATCAGTATACATGGATCTCTTTTGAAAGTCACTATATTTGTATTTGGCAAAGGGTACCTTTATCTTTATATGACATACTATACTTTACAGAATAGTTCTTTTTACCTAAATACATTTTTTTAAAAACTAGCGAAATACTTTTATACACTATTAAAACAAAGAATTTTTAAAAATTTTTTAGCATGCATTAAATCTATTGTCAATTATTGTTGACATATAAATCTTTTTTGAACAAAAATAGAGTAACCTTCTATCAAAATCATTGAAAACATTAATTTGTATTCAACTAATTAAATGCACATTAAATCCAATTGATAACAGCATCCAAGCAGACATACAAAAGGTAAGGTAACAATTTACTTCTCTAAATTTAATTTTGTTAATTAATTTGTAATCCTGTATTGATCTCGAGACCACAATATGCGATTTATATGATAATAAAATGTAACTAGCTACAGTTACAATGGAAGATATAAGAAGACTGCAAAAAAACCGTGATCGATTATTTGTACATGTAAATATGAGTTGATTTTCTGTTCGTCTGATTTGCAAAATACAATTTAAGTCATTTTCTGTTTTTAACTCTAATAGAGATTATAAATATTGATCAAATATTTGAATTGGTAAAGGAAAAATGAGGTTAAAATTAATTTTGTTTTTTTACACATTTTTACAACAATGTTCAAAAATAATATTATAATACAAAATCAACAAAACTTATAAAAGTTTTGCCTGAATATGATAGCAAACATGGCAAAAAAATTAAATTCATTTGAACCATAATGTTATTTTTTATGCCTGGTATTATTTACCATATATTTTGTAATCAAACTGATAACTCGCGCAAAAACTTAATGTTCAGTAGTTGTTAGTTAACGATAAAGTTTGAAGTGTGGATTTTAATATAATTTTTTCTACAAACTCTATGATATCAATGTTTATTTATATACTCGATATAAAAATTTGGCAAACATACCTTATCAAGTTACAATATGTATCCTTTTTAACGACATGACATAATGTTATGCAGTCAACCATTTTATAATTTACTAGTATCTAACTTCATTTCAGAAATATTCAAAAGAATAATATATTATGAAATCGAGCACCTGTGTTAGCGTCAAGAATTCAATTACTTAATATATTTGAGATTTATATAAGGGTGACTTATAGAAGAACTGTTTTATCGCTTTTAATTTTCTTCCTAGCTTATACAACAGTGAATGAAGATTAGGAAATCTGCATTTTCTGTGTCATCGGGATGTTATGTGTGGGAATGCAAGTTCATTCAGGAAACGTTTCTTTGCAGCAGGCTTTATCGATTGTACAGTGTAAATGTTTCATTCATATTTTAACATACATGCATTATATTAAGTTTAAACTGTAAATCTGACACAATCTAAAGTATCATGCACACGGAACATTTTAAAAAACAAAACTAACTTTATTCAGTTTTTAAGATACCTTTTTTTCTGGAAGGGGGATTCGTTTTTATGGTGAAACTGTTTTCTGTGTTCCTTGTAGGGCTTTTTTGCACATTTCAAACCCAACATTTCACTACGAACAAAAATAATTTTCATACTTACCTCAATAAAGTTGCAGAAACTGCAGCTTAACTTCATTACTAAAATAATATTGAAATAATGAATAGGTATATAAATACATTTATTAATTCAATACATTGATTTAACCTTCTACAAGGCGTTTAGTTAAATTGGAAGTTTTTTTTCTTTTTTTACATAAAACACACTAGTAACAGATTCTTTGCAAAATGATCTAAATGTGCCTACATTGACAATGTCATTCAAATATTTTCTTAAAATAAACAAACTACTCTAGATTGAGAATCTTTGGAAGCTCTGCTATAAGAGACACGTTCTGGTGGGAGATTTGAAAAGGGGTATACTTGACGATTTGTTTTTTCTATTATTTCTGTCATAGAACGACAAGGTTCTCATGTTATTAACCGTCCGTCATAAGAATTCAGTAAATAGGCTTAAAAGACAATATATGCACCGCAGCTGCTCAACAACGGTCTGTCTATTCCAAATCCGAAGAGAATACCCGAGAAACAATAATCATCTGTCTTCTTGGCGTCAGTGTGTATTGCAAAGGATTGAGTGTAAAATGAGAATATGCTCAAAATCTTGACATGTGTTTAAAGCATTGAAAAAAGTCAACGCAGAGCAGTGCCGTTTTATAGAAATTAAAAGAAAACCAATGCGACTGAGAAAACAGTAAATTTGTTCTTAAAGAACGTTTAAATTTGAGCAATGGGTAATAGTTGTAAAACAGAATGAGATGTGGGGCAAATCGGTCAAAATGATTTGTGGTAGACTCATAGTTTCGATTTTTTTTTAATGTTTTGCTGAATATTTGTCGATGTCTTTAGTTATGCAAGTCGTATGTTTCAGAAAATTATAACGTTTGCAACATCATTACACCTGAATTGTACTTTGATTTCGTAAAATTTAAAAAAGGAGATTAAATTAATTCTTGCCACAACAGATGGCAATTATTTCAACAGGTTCCTGGTACAAAATGAAGATTTATGTATTGCTTTTAATTATATAATCATGGATTATTTGTAAATGTCACTTAAATACAAAATACAAGAGGTCATTTAGAATTTAGTTGTTAGAACTTACAAAGCTTTTATTGATTCTGTGATAAAAGTGTAAAAGAGAACGCATAGCATAAGACATTTTGTCGTTTTTTGTACATTTTGTTTATGCCGAGTAGGCCAATCAAAATAAATTCAAAATTTCTTGCAACGCAATACAGCTTTTGCAGGAAAAGACATATATCATAGCCATACTGGAGTCTCTATAGTCATGTCTTGTTTTGCAATGTTTTGTTTTGGAATAATTAATCTATATACAATGTAATCGAATTTTAAACAATTAAACATATTGTTGTTGCGGGATGTTAGGCAAAAAGCATTCAGTTGAAAAAAACATACCCCAAAAAAAATGTCCCTTTATATAAATGGGATTCCCAAACAGTCGAAAACAAATTTGAGACTGAAAGGTGTGGACTATAGATAGAGGTTTGCTGAAAATTTTTTACTTTTTTAACACTTGTTGACTTGTAAAAAGGACGTATCTTTTGAATATTTCTTCAATGTACATTGAATCTAAGTATTAATCATTTTAAATGTGATGTAACTTTCATAAATTTTGATTTTATAAATTTTGAAAAAAAAGATGTTAAAAGATGGGGAATTTTACAATAAATGAAATCATTGCATGGTTATGGCACTTATACTTATCTTTGATAAAAAATATTCCATTGTTTTATGAATTATATTTCATTTCAAAAAATATTCATTCGAAGTTGGCTAACAAATGATTAATGACACAGACACCTATAACATCTTATAATAGAAGTTTGAAAGATTTGTCTGACCCGACCTCTAAGTACAAAGTTGTATTTATAGAATAAATAGCATATTAAAATTTAATTCATTATGTTTTGTTGCATTTATATCAAAACAGTTTGAAAATAATTACAGAGAATTATGCTTATCTTTAAAATCATACGTCATTTCCCTCATAAACCATCAGGCAAGGTGAGTACAAAAATTTGCAAATCAGTCATACAAACACTAGTTGTGTTGATAATTTCGGAAATGCATACAGCTACCAAAATTTGGACTTTAAAAATTAGGTTCAAACCAACCTTTCAATAATTAAAATGTTGAATTTGAGAATTCAACAGCCAAATTTAAGCAATATCTCACATTCTATTAAATTATGCACCATAACACCAATATTAGTTAAGATTTATAGAAATTGATTTTTACTTAATTATGCATTTAAAATTTTTGATTTCTACAAACAACTTGGATCACGAGGACCAAGAAACTCTTATATTTTTTTCTTGTGATTTTTATTGACTGTCATACCAATGACGAAAACTTATTTTTCTAACAGAAACAGTTCATGAATTGAACACGCGGCGTGTAACGTGACTTCCGGTTAATCGCACACGGGTTGTTTCCAATGTTATAACTATAGCTGTGAGCGTAATGAATAAATAAAAGATACCTTAGTTTATAAACACAAATGATAAATAAATATGTTTTGTAAATTGTAATTCTAGATAATTTCTTTATGGTTTTTTTTTATTTTCAAAATCGAATTTTTCGTTTCATACTTGATAAATATCAACAATCACATGGCAAGTGCTTCTTCCTATTCAAAATTGTCGTCGAGAGCGAAGAAGATGTGACGCCGTATTATTCACGAAATATTGGTTTTATGATTTGATTGCTGTTACAAATATTGATATGTATTTCACAAATAAAAATACATAAACTAAAAATATTTAATCAACTGGTTGAATATTCGTTTATGAGTAGTAGAAGAGTTCAGTTTATACCGGTATTTAAACACGTATTGATATAAGAACATCACGGAATTAAAATTGGAAAGCCACTTCGGATATCTCAAACCCCCCGGATATCTCGGTTTGTTGAAGCCCCCCCCCCCAAGTTCGAGATATCGATGTTTATCTGTACGTCGGCGGTGGACCGAATGTTTGAAAGCTCTGCTTTGCATAAGTAGTGAACAAAACAACTTTTTTTCCCATCTACTAGTAACATGGCATTTTAAACTGCAATTGATGTATTTCAAAATTTTCTTTGATGACGTACATATAGGCTTTATATAATATAGCCGCCGAGAATGTTGAATTCATAACAAATTCTCTGAAAAGACATTGTTTATTGCTTAAATGATATGTATATTTGTCAATTTGAGCAAGCTCGTTGAAGCTGTTTTGGGGATTTAGAAGACTGACGCTTGATCCTTCCGCAGATGATACAAGGCTTCAAAACCATATAGTAAAGACACAGATCTTAATATAAAAAATGATGCTTCTCAACTTGGGTTAACATTAATTTTTTAATCTAAGTGATCAATTACATGCAATATTTGAACGATATAATGCCTTCTTTAGGTCATTCGGAAATACTTAGTAATGGTTGCAGACATTGTATGAAAAATAACGCTTTGTTTGCAATGATACCAAAATACACATTTAGATTTGAATTTTTCTTTTAACTATAACTATATTTATCCATTCATTCAAAGTAAAACTTGAAGACAATTTTTATTTACTATTTCCTTTAAATAATTTCTTTACAAAATATTTTGGTATATGCCTTTTGCAAAATACATATAGAAACATGTGAATACAGAGGATGGATAAGAAGTATACGACTTTATTCAGAAGAACATCTGGTGTAAGTTCCTGCGTGAACATAAATTCTACAGGCAGTTAATCTACAATTAATCCGTAACTACCCTTTTCAGAAAATGAAACAATTATTGCGTAAAAGTACCGTATATCCTGTAATTTTCGCGATGATCTAATTTTTGCTTTTTAGCGATCACTTTTACATTGTAATAATCAATTCGCAAAACTATATCAGGCATTGTTTGTCATAAGAAACTTTTAAATCGCAAAAAATGACTGACGCAAGTTAAATATATTACACATTTTCCCAATTTTTGATAATTTTGTGACGCGAAAAAACCCCGGATAGGCGGTATTCTATGAATCAAACAATTTTTTTTAAATTGCATGAAACAAATAACAGTTAGTAAACACAGTAACAGTTGTCTGTCAAATGCAAGATGTGTATTGTCATTTCAGTTCATCATGACATGATGCATTTTCTTCTTCGCGCTAATTGATTGCTTCAAACCCTACAAGACGCCTTAGTTTTGCATTACTAGAAATAAATGGTTAGACGAAAATATTTCGTACCCAATATACTCCCTGCAATACATTTAGTATAATGTTCTACGAATTGCATTGGTTGACAGTGAACATTCTACAGCCAAAACATTGCTATAGGCCTCTAAGATACACGTACGCACACCGGAGTATTTGGACGCCAATAAATGTTTTAATTCTTTTTTGGTTGATCACTATGCTCTGTGCTTTTGGACAGTACAATCAAAATACAACCTCCTTATGTCTGGAAGTCTCATAGTCTTCGGCCTAATTGCATAACATATTGATTCAAGACGTCGAAATGCACTGCGTTCTTAACGCCGTGGAACGTAAATGGTAGTGGGACACAAAAAGCGCAAAGCAACGTCTACGAAACCCACAATTAAACTTTGGCAGAGAGCAAGGGCCAAAGAGGGTTGGTGTACCGGCCTTTCTGCGCTCTCGCGTTCTCCCGGGGTGTGTAAACAACGCGTGTTTGACTTGTTACAACAGCAGATTGTGTTCAACATAATATATGAAACACTGTGTTTTAAACAGACTCCTGAATGTCTCCTAGCCGATTGTTGAAAGCACTGGCACCACAAAAGGGGGCGTGGCGCGGTCCCAATTGTCAAAAATCTGTACTGGGTTCCCCTGATGGAAATCTTATGCTGTCATATCTTATATCATATTGCTTATCTCTTTATCAAATATTATTTAGAAAAAATGGTGAAAAGAACAGTGTCGCGTATCTCCTTGAGGTCTAGTCTTAGTAAAAGACTAGTTGTGCAGAAATGTGTGGATGTTGTCACATTACAGCGCTCTTGGCTGGCAATAGATCAAACCCCACTCATTTAAAGAGCTGTATAACTAGAGCACAATAACACTTAAATAGAGTAGCACTGACATCTCTATCAATACTTTTTTATGGTAAAAGTCCTATATTGATGTATCCTGTGCAATAATTAATAAAAGCAGGCAAGGGATCATTGTGTGATCTCAATTAATATTAACTAAATACATAAACTTTTTTGATATGGATAAAAACAAATAAACTAAGTCTTTCTAATTTAGTTTCCTTTTTTATTCAATACTTAATCCATGTCTCTAATTATTTTTTTAATCACCGAATAAGAATTATTGGATAAAAGTACGAGTTGGCTATTTCTGATTAATTAGAATATGATGTATCATTGATCTCGTTTCTTTACTCATAAAAACTGTTAAAGTTATGGAACTAATTCAAAGTAATGTTCATTGAATAATATGTTAAAAGAGTTGTAATAATCAGAAAATATCATATAATATGATAATTATGATAGTACATAATGTAATTATAGTGTCCCACATTATGTTCAGAATCTGTATGGAAAGGAGTTGACATTTCCACGTTATGTAGTATAATTGTTCAACAACATTTTAATACTATACAAAATATTTTTCAAAATTACATGATAAAGTTATAGTACAATTGTCTTCTAAACATTAGAATTTAAAAAAAATGAAAACTAAAGGAGAAACATTATAAACAAACTTTCAATGATCGATTTAGGAAATAAACATCTTAATGAACAAAAAATAGTCCCTTTAGTTGCACGATTTAAAAAATATTTATCTTTTATATGAAGCCCACTTT
>NC_069116.1:10195000-10300000 GCF_025612915.1 Magallana angulata | reverse complement strand
TTTCCCTGGAGAGGTCTCATTCGCAGTGTAATGAATAAGCGATGACAGAAAATTACCAGTTTAACTCCGAGGCCTGCAATTCAAGAATGTTATAATTATCACTCCGTCAATTTTGCTGGCCACGTGGAGATTATAAAATCTGAAACGTTCGGTACTTAACGACAAGCCGGATAAAATGACCAGCTTTCGTACGCTATGGGAATTTCTGAGATTTTAGTCTGTAAGCAATGAAACTATATCAACAGGATTGCAAACGAGAATGAATCAAGAAAAACATGCATCAGATGGCTCATTGATATACTTATAAACTTCATATAAATTCAGGTTGAAGTATCATGGGTGGATATGTCTTTTAGTCTTGAACCACTGTCGGAAGTCTTTTTTTTCATTCGTCAAAAAGACTAAAATAAATTCATTAATTATCCAATTAATTAAAATTAGCGCAATGTTATCAGTTTCAACATCGCTCATGTACATAATTTATATATGACTACAGTTTTACTACTTAGTTGACACTTTTTATTTCTTCATTACAATGATACAATTCTGGAATAGATGCATATGAGCACTTTCTTGGTTTTGTAACATACTTTAATTTGTAAAACATTTTTAATAGCATATTTTGGTTAATTATTCTCAGTATAAATTAAACTACTTTGAGCACTACCTCGTGAATAAATCTGCTTTTTAAAAAACATTCGTGATAATACTTTTCTAAAAACATAAGACATCTTTCAACAATTGCATTTGAAATAAATCATTTTAGACAATATTGTCAGAAGAAAGCGTAGTTAAACAGTAACGAGAGAATCTCAGACACTGCACAAAGTTATCCCAGACGAATGCCCACACATTAAAAAGCATTTTACTTGTAATCAATCAATTTGGCTAATTTCAAAAACATGTTTCTTGTGAAGTGTAGGAAAGATGTCTTAAAATTGAGAACAGGTACTTTACACCTGATAAAAATTGCAGCCAGTAGTAATCGCAGAACGAGACAGGAAGCTGCGCAGAGAAACTTATTTTGCTGAGGATTGCTTTGATGCAATTATAAGGGTATGCGCTGTGTTCTGTGTGGGCCCTTCAGCCGCTGAAATCTTGTCGTGAACACGCTGTGTCAAACTGAGATGAAAAAATACAAGAATACAAAAAATGTCGGCATGCTGCATCAGATATATATAAAGACGCCAGAGGGAATGAACGAAAACGGTGTCGGAAGAAAAGACAGGCTTCGCATATGCGCTGAAGCCAATTTATCAGTCTCTTCTGCCGCTAAAGCCAAATAATTTAAACGGTTTAAACTTAAAAATTGAAATAACAAATTTAAAGAAAAGTAAGGCAGATAACGCCCAAATACACCTGGTTGCTGGTGTTTGACCATGTGGCAGCCGATGCAATTTGGAAATTCCGAGACAATATAATGCGTCCAGCAGACAAGAGTTTTCTCCAAGTTCTTCACTGAGTAATAATATTTGCAGCTACCTATAATTTATGTTTTCTCGTCCATCATGATCTGTTTACAACAGCTGACAAGATGTTAAACTGGCGGCCTCTGTCGTCTATCACGGTGACATAAATCTACTTTCACTTCCCCAAAATTAGACATCCGGGGCTTGGCGGAGGAATATAACTCCTTCAGAATGATTACCACATGATCCAAGTATTACTTGGAATAACATGTTTTACCGTGTTGTACAATAAACATCTCAACAACTCTGTTCAGACAGAAGTTCGGTATGTTTTAAGTGCGGGGGATGCGCCAATCGCCGGAGCTTGCGAGGAGACTTATTATAAACCATACAGCTCCCCTCTCTGCTGAACAGGACAACTTGCTTTGTTTATGTACTTTGGTAATTAATTCTTCCCTAGAAATGGTAATTGTTACATAAACCAAATGCTTAGAAGCGGGAAAATTCGCGTTATTTAATTCGCTGAATAAATGCGCATGCCAGAATTGTAACAACTCAAGTTCCTTATCCTTTTAGATATCTCAATTCATTGTTTTACTACCAATTTAAAAATGAATCAATCTGATAGCAGTGAAACATTTTTTTTTAACCAAATTGATGTTTCAAATTTTAAATGAGTCCTAATTGTAACGGCACTTAAACCATTGACTGAGTCAATTCATTAGGAATTTTATGTCACTGTCGTGCTAATGTGTATGGGAAGTCACTAATTCTACCCGGTTTTATATTACAGGCTGCAACAACTTATTAACGGCTTGTTATCTACATGGCGACTTGGGGCACTGACTGGGAGGGGGCGCCCTTTGGCAGGTCGTACAACCAGGTGTCAGAACCCAACCTATCATCATCTAGGCCGGCGGTCCCGGAACTTCACAGTCCGTCGAGAATTATTCCTGGCCCATGGTGGTCTCCGGAATCAATGTAAACACGACAATGATCTATATATAGTGTGACATAGCGAGGTGACTTAGATCGATACACCTGATGATAATTAGACGGCAAAAGTCGTTGAAAAGAGACAGGTATAATTTTTTTTAATAAAAATTACGTTATTCAAGAACATTTAAAATTCAGTGATCACAACCCCCCCCCCCCCCCTTTAAAAATATTTTTAAAAAGATAAATATATTTTTAAAATGTCAAGAATGAATAAAATAAAAGAAATGGTAAAAAAAAAAGTACTTCAACAATATTAGTCACGTTTAATTAGATATCGCTAACATACTAAAATAATTTTTAAAACGTGTAATACGAAAACATTAAACTATACACAATTGATAAAAAACCGAAACAAGAAAACAAATAAAATTCATTTTACATAATTCTTTACAGGTTTCGGGTGCGCAAGTTCCGGGTTTGTTTCGTTCTTGTACTCGAATTTGTTAAAATTCTCTATTTAGATTGGTGCTAACATTTATTTAAGTATAGACAAACTGTCAGGCATAAGTTATACATTGTGCTAGGAATAGTTTCATTTCCATATCATTTTAAGATTTATGAATTTTATTTTTTGCCGAAATATGAAAATCAGCGGGGTTTTTTCGTTGAATAAATTGATCCTTTTCATTCGTTATGTAATCTATAATCCGATTTCTATAATTATATGTAAAATAAAGAAACGATAAAGATCACTAGGTCAATTCAAAATAGCGAAAACCTAGGCATCAAATCAGGATATAAAAAATTGAAATTAACAATTAAAAATATATTTCATTATAAAGTTTCTTTGTTGCTTTTTCAAAACAAAACAAAATTCATATTTTCGTTTTGAATTTTTTTTAGATGACGAACTATTTTCTTTCACCATACATGCATGACTGGTGTTTTCCAGAATTAGACAAATATTTTTTTCAAAAAGAGTGACAACTCACACGGCCATTAGAGCAACGTGGCTGCCATAGGATTAATTTGACGAGAATTTTTGGAAGTGGACGAATTAAAGTTTTAGATTTGTGATAAATGTACCAAATGTGTGTAAATAGACATCATGGTGCACTAACACAGATTGAAAAGGCCCAAAATTCAGCGGATATATCGGTATTCTTTCTAGTCATTCCCAATAAAACGTGTCAAATTTTAAACCTTAAATGGTAAATCAAGTCATGCGTGACGGATGATGAAGTTTGAATAAGCGGGCAAATCACTTTGGGATTAGGGTGTGAAAGGGGAGGGGAGTTTTTATTCCGTAGATCGGTTTGAGAGACTGCTGGTTTTGTCCCATAGCCGTGACATAGTCTATTTGACACAGCGGGAAGAATTTCGACAACAAAAGATTCCCGACCATCTCGGTCGATGCATCTGTTTGCTTTTAGATTTCCAATACGGTGTGTGCTTCAACCATTGAAATTTGTGTTCTAGTGAAAGTCAATTGGCTTCTATCGTTAATGTCTCTTCGATGGCGGTTTTTAGAAATTTTAGGAAATTTGACTGTGGTGAACTGTCACTGCTCCTTGCTGCACATGTAACAAACGCCATTGTTAATTCGATCCCAATGTCGCTCACCAGGTTCTCTGTCATGTTGTAATGCTACTGATGAAAATGATCTTCACCATTGCAAATCATTTGGCAGAGAAGAAGATGGCATATTTAGTATATTTAGCTAGTAGATGAAATTGAAAGGAAAATGGATTCCGGGCTTTTATAGATCAATAAATGTTTTTAACAGGAATAACACAGGCCCGTAAACAAACACCCTCCTGTGCAATTTGTTCAAGTTGAAAACACTAGCCTCTCTATTGCTTTACCACATGCGCTGTCGCCATCTTGTTGCTTGGAAATTGTTATGGCTTATACTCGACATCGCGTTCCGTTCGCCGGTACCTTTGATCTCGACGCGATGCAGTATAACTCTAATGTTAATTAGAATATATTGAAATCATACGTAACTCCTGCACACAAACCATTAATATAAGTAAGGGAGAGCGTCACCTCTGCCCATCTCGCGAAGGGTACAACAGACAAGTCGGCTCCGGCTCTCATTTAGTTTTGCAGAAAGGAAAACCAAATAGGTTGTTCCTCATTAGTTTTAGCCATGAAATATAATCTAACAATCATAAGATACTTGCATGTAAAAAATTACCTTGCCCCAATGGGTTGGGTGACATCAAGAAGAATCGCTATCATAGTCAGAGAGGCGTATATTGCTATTGCTCGACACTGATGAAAAAGGCGATATTTCTATTATATTTCATATCATTTTCAAGCGTGTAATTTTCATCTTCTTAGGTAAATATGTTGATTTAATTTTCTTCCAAAGTTACGTTTACATAAACCTCATGACAACTATAGTGAGGGTTCACGCCTATATCATTACGCTGCGCTTTCGGTTTTTATTAAAAATCAGATGTAGTTGATTATTTTACCAATCTATTCAAATTTTCAAAAGAAAATTCAAATACATTTATCGAGTATATCTTGAAAAAAAATAGAATGTTGTTTTTTTTACCAATAGTTACGTATTCCAGAAGCTTATTTCTATTCATAGTGTACTCGCAAAATGTATAGATATAAAAGATATTACCTTGAAAACTAACAAAAAAAAATATTTTAAGTCGGTAATTTTCTGTAAAATATGTCTCTCGATCGCATAAAAGCACCTGATCATAAATCTAAAGGGACAATTCGTCTTTTTTCATTCTCAATAGAACGGTTTGTTAATGCGGCATCTTTATTCTCGTTAAGGTTCACATTAAAGTTATATCTTCATCCATAATAGTTTCTGTTTCGCTGCTCCCAAACAAAGCGATACCCAGCCATGGAGTATACCGGCAAGGTACGGAAGGAGAAACGAACCTCCAGAATGTCCCATGCCTGAAGGTTTGGTCTTGGGGGTGATTTATGGCAATTTAATTGCCTTAAGATTTCAACCAAGAACCCAAAGGAGTGGGCTTAGCGTGACCATTGCATGGAGAAATTGGTAAGGGGCAAAGGACCCGAATGTTCCTCCAAGTTATTCGTTTATTTCATTTTTTTTCCATTGAATTGGGGATTTGGCAGTCTCTTTATTTTATTTTTTTTTATTTTTGATGATGACTTCATTAGATGACAACGCGTCATCGTTCAAAGGATCAAAGAACACATGGTTCTTTTAAAAAAAATATATGACTTTTTAGAAGGATTAAACAACATATTTATTTCTGTGGCATAAACCTTGGTTTTAATTCCACTGAATTCAGTCCCTTTTTTACAATGTCTGCGTAGCTTTTGATTTGTCTTGCGCTGAGAAACTTATAAAGTTCTTTACTCTGCAGAGACAGTTCGTAATGGCCATTAAAAGTTTGGTGGGATAATGAAACGCACATTACAATTTGTATATTAGAATATTTCTGATTTCTGGCGGGTTTAATTGATAATAAAATGACAGATCAATAGATTGGGGGTGACGCTGGTGTTGATAAGCATTTGGTGACCATTTCTCCGGCTATGTCTGGAATCCCAGAGACCCCTACTGATATCGTTTTCTTGTCTTAACCAGTAAGTGATGACACGCTCTTGGTAAACACAACTGTAAATTGACAATTTAATGAGATATGCGGCATTTTCTCCGCGTATAGGCAGGAGAATATTATAGCCCGAACTTGATCAATGGGTCCCGGAGTTTTCTGTCTATCTGGCTATTGTGTTCCACGACTTTGAAATAAATATATCAAAACTTCATAGACCTATCCGTGTCAACGGTTCTTTCCAAGACAATAAAAATTCTATGACAGTTTTCTTCCATTGTTCCTTTGTGACGGGGGATTTTGTTTGAACCTGCCTTTAATCGTGAAATGGTATATTATTACCTTCCCTAGGTTTAATTGCGTTTATCAAATGTTTATCAGAAGGAACGGTAAATTTAACACATATTCTCAAAGTATAACTTGTCTGGTTTTGCAAATTAAATAGATTCATGAAATTCTGGTTGAAATACTGCTATTCTTAGGATAAATGTCAAGATTTTAATATGTTAGCTCTAAATCTTATTAGTCCTGTTATTTTTGAGCGATTTTATAGATCATGTGCACTTTCTGTGCATTTTTGGAAAATCATATAAACTTAATATCTCTGATTTATTTGCGCTGTTATCAAAAGATTGGTTATAAGTCAATTAACCCCAGTTATGAGAGACATTTCTTTTTATTAATTTGGGGTTGTTTTTCTTGGTAGCTTTTGCAGTTGAGTTTTTTTAAACTTCGATAGTAAAAATGATATACCAACATCATGACCTTATGAATACCATATTTAAAAAATCAGCATGAAAATGCCGAAAATTCACATAAAAAGAACTGATTCAAAGAATCACGAAGCTACTGGTCAGGAAAAAAAAACAGCTTTACGACCATTTTGCCGCTGCAGCGGGTCGGCTAGCCGAAACTTGGGTTCGGTGCCGGGGAGTCTGTCAATGCCTCGTTCTCGTCACAAATGATGATATTTCCTGGAAGTTGGAGCCCGCTTAACGACGCCGCGATATGCTTCATGTGTTTGTTTCCCGGAGAAAGAAACATTTGTTTTTTGTAGAACCTCAAAGAAACGAAGTGCTTAAAAAATCAGCGACTCTTTATAACAGCGATGACCGGGGAGGGTTCACTTTGGGCACATGTTGGAGACATAACACGGCTGATTTACGCCAGGGGGCGCCTACAGATATGGACACCGCCAACTGTTCCTTTCCCGCGTGTGCGGGAGTTCGTGGTCTGCTCCATACAATCCAACAAAATTACTATGGTCCAATATCACGAATATATCTGAATCAAATGTCAGAAATCTTAAAAGACCTTGGGGGTCGAGTGCAGTACATGTAACATTTAGCAAATGTTACATGTTACAAATTACGTATAAATGCGTGTTCCTTAATATATAAATATACAGACAATAATTACTATTCAATTACAAAGTTAGGAAACTTTTTAAGAATCTAAGAGATGCATAGTTAGAACGATACATTTTTTCCACATATTTTCAGAATTTTTAAAGTATTTGTTGTTTATTAAAACTTAACTTACGATATCTCTGTTAATTAAAAAAAACATATATTGAAAATGGGGAACTACTGACCAGGAATAATTGAGAGAAGTAGTATTAATATATATCTAAAACAGCAGTGCAAACATGCATGTAGCAAGATACATGTACTATGATTTTTTAATATCGGATTTTAACTCTATGAAATATCATTATGAATGATCTATAGTATGTCAACATTAACTGTTACGAGCGTTTTGAAATTTCGAATTCATAATATGCATTTCAAAATCTCTTAACGAGGTGAATATTGGTTGCAAACACGTGACTGTTGACAGAGATGACCAGCTGAGCTCTGTTATCAAACAACAGTAAATGTAATATGGAAGACAAAATATACGTACATATATATGAATGATTTCTTTTATGTGTGTACGTAAATAATTCCAGTGCAATTCACAAGTCGATAATAGAAAACCATATATGACCACCCCCCCCCCCCAAATATTGCTGTTTTAATGCACTTTGTAATGTTTAAGTAAATTATTTATTACATGCATAGACCTTCCCTGTATAACAATGGCGATTTTGTACACTTCTTTGGTCGTGTGTTTTTTTATTTTGTTTGTTTTATTTATTTTTTTGTGTTTTATTCATTTATTTTTTCGGGGGGTGGGGGGTATATAGGGCCACACTTGTTCTTTTTAATAGAAAATTGAATAATAAATTAATGAATGAATTATTTACATAACAAATTTATAAATATCAATCAAGTCCTCACAATTTATGCTTTTTTACTACCCAGAAAGTGGTTAGAATCCAGGGCGTCTTTTGTACCCCCTTCCCTCTCGTAACATGTTGACTGTTATTTGACAAAGAATACATGCATACATCTGCTATATGCGACAATTACCGCAGATTAATACTCTCTCTTTCATCCTTTAGTCATATTTCTATTTTTAAAGAACCGCAAACATTTTTAGATCATGAATATTGACGGCTTTATTTTCACAAAACCTGTGGCACATTTCTCATCAATATTTAATGAATACTAAATCCCCTTCGTATTAAGGTGGAATAATTATGCTAATCACTGTTTTATCTACTTAGTGATTAAGTGTTATGTTTAAACATTTAGCTAAGTTAGCTTTAAACAACGGTCGTTTAATTTTGTGGACATATGTTTTATTTCTTAAATATCAGAAAAAACTAAAATAAGCATTATATAAACAATATGTAGTATACAAAGTTGATGTTATTTTTAAAAAGATATTTGTTTTGGAGTAATTTTAGATTCAGTGTGAGAATAAGTTTGATCAAGAATTATTAAACACGTATCTGAAATGAATGATTCATGAAAAAATTGAAACAAATAGTAAAAAGGACCCCCCCCCCCAAAAAAAAAGGTAATCCTCGAACAAACAAGTGGTCATTTCACGAGTGTGGGGTGGTTCCTGTCCTTAACACCTGTGATGAAATCTGTAACAACCAACTTTGAGAAGATTAGTGGGAGACAATTATCCTATGGTTATGTTTTAGTTATTAATCTTTTTGGTAATTTAAATTTGAATGATAATCCATTTTTCGATCAAGTCAAATATATTGCCATTCATGTAATGCAAACATGTAGCTTTTTATGCCCATAATTCATATTATTATCTTCAAAATAATTACTGGAACAGACGGATATCATCTAAATCTTAATGTTGATGTTTAACAAGTTATCTATGGAGTTAAAACGGGCAAATTTTACTTGATTTAAAAACAATCAAAGTTCTTGTTATATATGTTATATTTTTTTTTATCGCTGTGACAGGTGACCACGCCCCCTAACGTCCAGATGAACCCGACTGACCCCGGTACGTATGTCAGACGAGCCCCTCACTCACAAATCGTGGACAAATTCTTCGCGGAATAAAAGAAATGTCATTTACAGTTTGTGCACCTGTATTGGTGAGGAGAATTATATAACGAGTGTCGAATATCTCCTATTGTCATGCGGCCACTTCCTTCAACTCATTGAAATCTAATTACAGTCTCCGCTGTTGTTGCGAGGATCCGATTTCAATTCAGCAAGAGATAAATCTCTTCTCTGTGTATTCCTGGTCGTCATTTGTCTAAAATACCTACAATTCTGACAGAAATATTTATATCCTGATAAAACAGAGATTAAAATCGTATTTCTTCAGAAATAAAATTGAGCTTATAAAATCCACGCCACCGATTTGGTCAGCACGAGCCCAGGTGTTTCGGCCGCGGGGTCCGGAGTTTTGTGTATCGGGCTGGACAAACGTCAATTCTCCTTACCACAGTAAAGGGCTACATTCTTTGGTCATCCCTAAAATAAACAGGAATCGCTTTGGTAAGAAAAAATCTCCCCATCACTCCGTACACCTGTGTAATGAGTTTGCCCGCAGACACCCTTCATTCTGTGCTCCGTCCGTAACGTCCAGTACATATGGGAACAATACCGGTCCGAACCATTGATCCTGCCGAACGTTACTGGGATCTCAGTACACGGTCTTGTTGTTGTATCCACGGGGACCACAAAGCTACAGTTCATTATTGGTACACCAATTGGTTGCGATTCTGTAAAAAGGAATGCAACTCGCAAACTATAAAGGTTTTGTATAGATATATTGCTAGTAGCTGATGACACACTTTATGTACTGCGCACGATTAAATGCGTGTGTTGTTGGCTCAAATCTAACAGTAAAGCGTGGAAAAATCTGATAAATCTGTAAAAACAATCAACAAAGAAAAATTTTTAAAAAAAAGAGCAAACCAAGATATTGGTGTGGTCGTATCAGAATTTGTTAAGGAGGCTTGAGGATCAACAAATTAACCATTCCAGATCTATCTTAAAACTTCATACATTAAATTTTTGGCTGTAAACAATAATTAAGTAAAGAAAACATTAGATATATTAACTTTGAATTTTTAGTATTTTCCTATATCTTTATAAAGTGCTCTTCTTTTTAAGGAGATTATTATGATGTAAAAAATGGCCACGACCATCCAGCCCTAATAAGCATACTATGAAAATGCTAAAAATCAGCTGTATCTTTGGATTTCGACTTCTTGTCTTGACTATTTTGCTTGTATTGTCTATTTTGACTGTCGTGAATATTTTGATTGTCTTTATTATTTAGATTGCCCTGACTATATTTGGATTGTCTTGACTATTTTTAATTGTCTTGGCTATTTTTGGTTGTCTTGACTATTTTTATTTGTCTTGACTATTCTAATTTTCCTGAATATTTTGATTGTCTTGACTATTTGGATTATACGATTGTTAGGCTTTTTAAAATTTTTGTACTAGTCTGCCATTCTTTTTATACTGTATAGAATTTCTATCTATCCTTGAAAATACTTTTTTTTTAATATTTCATATTTCCATTAAATTTATGAGACAATTTTAGACCATTGTGAATTATAAACATATTTTTTTCTGGTTGTTTAAAAGAGTATTTTACATTTTTTTAGATTATTTATGCCCCTAAGGGACTCTTGATTTGAGAACAGACATAAACATTAGATATGTTTCAGGACGTTGATTACACGATGTACTTTTTACTAAAAACGTGCTTTATTTAAACTTTGTAGAGTTTTGTAACAAATATTTCCGATGATTGAATCTTTCCTTTGTGGTTTTTTTAGGTTGCACATTTGATGCAGATGAATGTCAATTACCATACCTGCTAGACTATCATCTTGATTACCATATACATTCAACAGCACGCCTTGTTAATTTTCTGTTTTAAACAATCGATAATTTTAATGTGAGTTGATTTAAATTTTAGTTTCAGATATGTTTTTACTCGCTCATTAAATATTTACCCTGCCAACGAGAAACATAAAAGTTTTCGACTTTAGGGGGATATAGACCAGTGCCGAGCTTCTGTCGCATCTATTTTTAATTATTTTTCAACATCGCCGATTGTTAATTACGCGAAGAAGGATTTATACATACATAGCTAATGTAGCATGGCTGTCAAGTTTGGCTTGGTAACAATGCACTGGTGGTGCTTTGATCACCCAAATGGTACACAGTTCTGAAGAGCGTGCCTGCAGTTTAGATATTCTGGCCAGACTTGGCGACTAGTGGGAGATCTCAAATGTCGTAAAGTGATTTTCAAATAACAGTTGCGATTTTAAGTAATTGTTTAGTTTCTATTCATTTTTAAGTTGATTTGTTTGATCAGGGTAGTAAAAGGCAACTGTAAGGTATGTAGAAGTACATGGTACCGAATCATAAGAAGGGTTTTATTTTCCGAGCAGTGTTCCATTTCACTGGGAGGCTGGAGAGGGAAGGTTGTACCCACGCAGAATGTGTAGATGTTTAATGGGCGAAACATCACAATAAGTATAAATCAACGAGAGTTACGTGGGTGGCTAAATCCTGTCAAACCGTACCGAGAAAATTATACGTCACGTGATTGTAGAGCAACTTGTTCAAATAAGAAAAACTTTCTAAGAGGTTTTAAAGCAAAACAAAACAAAAAAAAACAACAAAAAAAACCCACCATACTGCATCAAACCAAATGAAGACCAAAGTATTTACTAGACAACTAAATATATATGACTAAATAACAAACTAAATGTAGACCAAGGAACTCAGTAGACAGCTAAATGTATGGCTAATTAATAAAGGAAATAGAATATAAACTAAATGTGGACCAGGGTATTCAAAAGAAATAGATATATAATATATGAAATGTTACAAACTATATCAGTACTGCTGAACTTGTAAACTGTTAAAATTTGTTTTTAATCCTTTGATGGTTTATACAATAAAACTTGTTCAATTCAAATTAAAGATATACGAGAAATACTATATCTAGAATGTAAATAAAAGTATTCTTATGAGACAAAATAGCTTTGCGTACATGTACTTCCAATATTTAAATAACATTGTTATAATCTAAATCTACGCATTTGTACTTCCAATATTTTCAAAAAATAACAAGTTAATGCTTACGTATGATAATTTCATTCGATCCTTATCCATTGATCCCCTATCCCTCCTCGGTCCCATAGCATCACAAAAATAAACTGGGGGGGGGGGGGGGGGTCGAACCGTCATTCTAACACTAGTAATGTATTAAATAGAAATGATACTGATTTTTTTAGACGCAAGATATCATTCATGTAGAAAATATTACCGTAACATTAATCTAGGTTAAAATTGTTGAACCAGAATAGAACAGAACCGAGGAGAATAGGACAGATCCCGTGTTATTGCTTGTATCCATTAAATATCGATGGGATGATTCTAGTTTTCAAAGGTATATATTTTAGCTTAAAACATTCCTCCGCAAAATACCCCCGTCTAATGAGCCGATTCAGTGCACTTATGGGCTTTATGATTTTAAAATGAATCATACTGATGTTAAAATCATAAGTATTGGCATGTAAGCTTCAGTAGTGGTGTACACGTAGGTACGAGTAATGCCACCAGCAAAAAATTCAATAGGCAAAAAAATATGACACAAAAGGGTAGGGGAAATTTAATAAACGAAAATGATGCTCATTGTGTATGTTTAAATACCATTTATTGGACTTAAGGTATGGAAAGTTTAATTCGATTAACACATCAAAAAGTGATAAAATATCAAGGGTTATATAAACTGAGATTTTGCTAAAGCCTTTTTTGCTAAATTAGCTATCAAGAAATTTGTTCTCAGATAAAAAATAACAAGTTTTACAGAAAAAACCCCCCAAGAATACAGAAAAAAAAGAGAAAACAGAAAAAAAACAAGAGTTTAATAATCATCACTGAATAATCAATTCACGCGACAGTCTGTATCATAATTTATCTATGTGAACGATATCATTTTAATTTTAATTAAAAAAGCATCATTAATCAGTGTTAATGGCTTCATGGTTGATAATTTTGAAAAATAAAATTTCAATGTTAATAATCATTATGAAAAATAAAAATCCAAAAGAGGGAGCATCGTGGAAGGACAGATTTATCAAGGCCAAGGGCGCCGAATAAACGCATAGGACCTTATACGAGGGACGTATATACTATTTACGTCCCTGCTTATACATAAGGCCAATCATTAACATCAGTTCAATTCATTTTATCGACATTTGTTATATAATAAAAAGAATTGTTTAAACATGAACACTCCTAATAGAATGACATTTACACCTGAAAAAACAACATCAAAATTGATTTATTTCAACAAGAAAAGGGGGATGGGTCCACTTGATCAATGCAAAGAAAGGTAACTCTGAGGTTGAAAATGGACTTTGACTCTTTTATCGTGGAGGGGCTGAAAACAACAACCATGGCGGCTATGATACGCTGTCTGCTCAGAACAAGTCAAACTTCTGTAAAATTCGTAGTCAGAAAAGGTATGGGCGTAGCAACATTTATTTAAAAGTTTCCAGAGATTTAATATTGGACAAGTAAACATTTTATTGCATTGCAGACATACTTATCTCAATGTTGGCAGTGTGAACTGTGTTGTGTAACTTTTGTCGCGATCGAGGAAACTCTGGCATGAAGGGTTATTGTTCTGGACCACTAGAATTTGTTATATATTTTAAAAAGTTATTATTTTAACTTATTCTGTTCACCCTTTTTGAGATCTAAAGCTTATGAAAATTTGAAAAAAAAATCTTATTGGGTCTCAGTTTGTATTACATCACCAACTTTTTCATGTTGTGTGAATTCAAAATGCCTTGGACCCCTTTGGACCTTTTATTTTATTTTTCCATTTATCCTCCGTGCCATAGTCTATTGTTAAAGTTACTACGCAGTAGGTAATGAGCTATTCTTCAATGAATTGATGAAACGAACAATATTAACCAAGCATCAAATGGTCGCAGCACATGCCTAGTGTATCATACATGTAGACTTCAATTTTAACATTTACATATCAATATATCTAATAAGTTTACTTCAAAGTGTGTTCTTTTCCAGAGAGCCTTCAGAATGCAAGGTCCTTATCTAGTTTGGCAGATCTTCCAGAGACACATAAGATGTTACAAAAAAGCTGTAGGGATTTTGTGGACAATGAGCTAATCCCTATCGCTGGAAAGTTGGACAAAGAGCACACTTACCCAAAAGATGTGGTAAAATACATTGGAATGTCTCCTATAGCAAAAGCATTACAATATCTGTAAACTACAAATATGAATGGCTCTAATAGTAGTTTTAGTACTTTTGTATACTGATATCTATAAGGAAATTAATTTAATAGATATCACCATATAAAGATCTTTTACACATGTCCAGTAATTTAAAATTGTTGGGGCAAATTTTCATGGGTTGCTTGTTTTCTTTTAAAAGATTTGCAGTGACATAATTTCATTGCATCAATAATGATTTATCAATAGAAACAAAGATCAATGTTCATTGAGATTTAAAAGTAAATTTGTTTGTATGGTTTTCAATGAATTTCCACAAATTTTGAGCCAGATCCCTAATTATCGCACAGTACTAGCTCATCATCTGCAATGAATTTTGCATATTGGTAAAGTTTCAGATCTGTAGCTTCAGGGAGAATTTGAGTTGACATGCCATATTCCAGGTGGAGAACTACAGATATGCAGCTAATGTTGATACAAGTTTATAATTTGTTCCTGCAGATAAAAAAGATGGGTGAGCTTGGTTTGATGTCGGTTGATGTGCCCAGCGAGGAGGGGGGAACAGGCCTGGATTACCTTGCCTACGCTATTGCCATGGAAGAGATCAGCAGGGGCTGTGCCTCCACAGGCTGTATCATGAGTGTCAACAATGTAAGTTCTGGTCTCAGATTGTGTTTCTCTTTACATGTACGAGGGATGTCCCAAAATTGTGTAGAAAAGTGAGGAATTTGGTAGAAGACACAGAAAGATGAAACTTGTACAACAGAGGGTTTAAGTAATTTGCATTTTAATTATGCATTGATATTTAATATTGTTTGAGATTATATTGGTAAAATGAAGTGTAATATATAATAAATTTAACATGTGGTGCAATGTCAAAACAAAAAGTTTGTATAACCTTACAGAAGTGAAATTCAAATTCAAAGTCAAATACAGTTTCAAACAAATTTTAGAATCAGCAGAATGTTTTATTCATCTTTTAAATGCATGGCATTCTTGATATACATTTTACCCGTTTTCATGAGATCATGACATTGGTAGCCATTTGCAATTTACTAGTATTGTTCGAACAAATCTGACTGTAGAATTTTTAGTATGTCAAAGGTAGCAGAAGTCTGAAATTTTTCTTTGCCCTTGGGTTAACGTTGTCATTAGAGCACGGTACTTGAGCCGCGCTTCGTATTAACCAACTAAATTTTGTGGATAAAACAAAGTTCAAAGATCTTCCATAGCAGTATATCAAATACAATTTGGAAATACATTGTATATCAAACCAATAGTGTTGGGTAACATTATCATGATTTGGTGCGTAACTTGACATGGACCTGTGTACTTGCAGTCCCTCTACTTAGGACCAATCAATAAATGGGCTACCCCAGCACAGAAAGAAGTCTTCCAGGAGCCATATTTACATGGAGACAGAGTCGGATGCTTTGCTCTCAGTGAACCAGGTATGTGCTTTGTAGTATACATTGAAGTTAAGTCTCCATGAAGAAATTAAAATACATGAATTTAAGTACAAAATAAACTTCATGTAAAATTGTATGTTCTTTTTGTTAAATATATCACTAGACTATTGCCAACACTGCTGTTTGTTTGATATAGATACATGTACATACTTGTCATTAAATGTTTTATATACATTGAATTGCCAACAGTTGATGATGATATCCTGCCATTAGCAGTACATGTATACATTTTTATAAACATTTGTTAATCTTGGTTTTGTTTTCATCCACAGGAAATGGAAGTGACGCTGGGGCTGCCTCCACAGTGGCTACCCTAGATGGAGATTCTTGGATTCTGAACGGAACCAAGTCCTGGATCACCAATGGCTACGAATCTGAGGCTACAGTAGTAAGATTGTTATTTTGCTATAGATTATTGATATTGTATGAAATATATTGTAAGGCCCCACCTTTAATTTCTCTGGCCAATAACACAGCAGGCAGGGATTTTATTCTATTGCAAACATTATCTATTTCCTCATTATCAAAAAATGTTGATTATAGAAGAAAAACACACATTTGGCTTAAGAAAGTAAATGTGTTTGTCTGAATATTGATAAGCACCTTCAAAATTTAGAGCAATATTTCTTAGTCATCACCTGCCCAAAAGGTAAATACATTCGCTGAATATGGGTATGTGTACATCTCTCGTATTTTGAATAATTGAAAGTAATCAAGTCTGTTTTTAAGATGTTGATAATGTTATTTCAAGAATGCTTAGAATTTTGGTTATGAAATTTATTTTATCTTATTAAGTTTTGGTCCTTTGATAAAACAAATTTTGCACTGCTTGTTCAGAGTCAGCTCAGTCTAGAGGAAACTAAGTTAAATACCAGCGGTAGTTGTGATTTGCCTAAATGGACCTTATTCTGATGGGAGGATTTATATGTCATAGACAAACAAGTGTGGCTTTATCTGGAGTCAAATTATCTGTTTGTTGTCTGCATTTGTACATAACCTTTATATCATGTTTGTAGGTCTTTGCCACCACAGACAAAAGCCAGAAACACAAGGCAAGTACAAAGTTGTCTCACTTAGTAAAGTCTATGTAAGAGTAACATGTCATTTGATCTGTATATTTTACTGATTTTTTTCTATCTCAGGGAATCAGTGCATTTCTAGTACCTAAGCCCATCGCTGGCCTGTCTCTAGGAAAGAAGGAGGATAAGCTTGGGATTAAGGCCACCTCCACCTGTAATCTAATCTTTGAGGACTGCAGAATCCCCAGGGAAAATCTGCTGGGAGAGCCTGGATTTGGATTTAAAATCGCCATGGTAATTAAGAGCAGGAGTTGCCTCTCTTTTTTCATCCTGATTTTTTTTTTTTGCTTATTGTTAAAAGTTTCCAAATGAATGAATATATGGTTTCTGGTTTTATTTTAGCAAACTCTTGATGCTGGCAGAATTGGAATTGCAGGACAGGCTTTAGGAATAGCTCAGGTAAGATAACTCTTACAACAACAAAATTCAATGATTAGAAATACATTTTGTTCATTGAATGTACATGTATATTATGCTCTAGGCTTCATTTGAGTGTGCCATAGAGTATGCTCAGAAAAGGATGGCTTTTGGAAGCCCTATCTCAAAGATGCAAACAGTTCAAGTAAGTTAAAAAATTTGTTCACATTAACATTATTGTTAAGAAAAGAGTGTACCACTTAAATTTGATCACTTGTATGGGTTTTTAACTATCAAAGAGTGTACCACTTAAATTTGATCACTTGTATGGGTTTTTAATTATCAAAATTCTTGTTCTCTGTTGTACAGTCCAAGCTAGCGGACATGGAGCTAAGAACTGAGAGTGCCAGACTACTGACCTACAAAGCAGCTCTCCTAAAAGATGCCGGAAAACCATACACTAAAGTAAGCTATTGTATCTACAAATTATTGATTCATGAACAATCTGTAAAGTCACTTCTTCACATGATAAAAACAGAATGCAATCAAAGCTTATACTTACTATATCTTGATAAGTATGTTTTCTGTTGCAGGAAGCAGCTATGGCAAAGCTGGCAGCCTCTGAGGCAGCAACCTTTTGTAGTCACCAGGTAAGAACTATGTCAAGTCTTACACTGTGTCAGAATAGTAGTCAACATGTAGTCTACTATGTAAGGTCTTACACTTCGTCAGAATAGTAGTCAACATGTAGTCTACTATGTCAGGACTTACACTGTGTCAGAATAATCGTCAACATGTGGTCTTCTATGTCAGGACTTACACTGTGTTATAATAGTAGTCAACATATGGTCTACTATGTCAGGTCTTTCACTGTGTCAGAATAGTAGTCAACATGTGGTCTTCTATGTCAGGTCTTACACTGTTATGATAGTAGTCAACATGTAATCTATTATGTCAGGTCTTACACTGTGTCAGAAAAGTAGTCATCGTGTGGTCTACTATGTCAGGTCTAACACTGTGTTATAATAGTAGTCAACATGCAGTCTACTATGTCATGTCTTACACTGTGTCAGAATAGTAGTCAATAAGTAATCTGTAATGTCAGGTCTTACACTGTGTCAAAATAGTAGTCAACATGTAGTCTACTATGCCATGTCTTACACTGTGTCAGAATAGTAGTCAACATGTAGTCTTCTATGACATGTCTAACACGGTGTCAGAATAGTAGTCAACATGCAGTCTACAATGTCATGTCTTACACTGTGTCAGAATAATCGTCAACATGTAGTCTACAATGTCATGTCTTACACTGTGTTGGAATAGTAGTCAAGATGTAGCCTACTATGTCATGTCTTACTGTTTGTCAGAATAGTAGTCAACATGTAGTCTACTATGTCAGGTCTTACACTGTGTTAGAAAAAATAGTCAACATGTAGTCCACTTTGTCATGTCTTACTCTGTGTCAGAATAGTAGTCAACATTTTTCTGCTATGTCAGGTCTTACACTGTGTTAGAAAAAGTAGTTAACATGTAGTCGGTTGTTAAATCAAGTCTTCCACTGTGTCAAAAAAAAAGTCACATGCCTGACAAGGTAGTCTGTTGTGTAAAGTCTTACACCGTGTCAGAATAGTAGTCATCAGGCCTCAGAATCATGAAGCAATTTCAGACTTAAGTCAAAATTTCAGTCAGTCACATAATGATTATTTATCATAAAATAACGATTGAAATTTGTAATTAACAACGTTATATCAAGGCACTTTTAATAGCATTTAAATTTTTTCAGTGTTTTCAATCAAGAGACAAAAAGACAGTTTGTAATTTTTGACTTAATTCTAAGTTTGCTTTCTGATCTTGTGGCCTGGTACAAAACCATTAAAGGATCCTGTATTTTCCGCACTCCTGATTCCAAATTGCAACGTGGTTTAAGACAGGTGTTTCAGGTTAAACTGCGCACCTGTGCGATAAGGTCCTTCAGCAAATCAATGCCACGGTCATGACGATCATTTACAGGTGAAAAAAAGGATTGGACTGAAACGCGAGTTATCTCCCTGGATAAAAATGATAATTGACAGCTACAATGAACCTTATATATCATATTATTAATGGAACTGTTTAAAAAACAGACAATATATTTTCAAATTCTTTTGAAAATTTATAGAGTGTGTGTTTAAAATCATTTATCGATGCTATTTCATTTCGTAACTTGACAATGTATTTTTACAAACTATTAATATTGACGTGGCTTATTATAAAATTCACATGTTTGCCAGTCATGTTTTATTTTTTTTCTTCAATCTTATTAAATCGTGTAGAAGTATTGAAACTTTTCTGTTTTATCTATGCAAACTGCATACCAGGTAAATCAAATTATTGAAATGCTTTTGTCGATCTATGTCCGTATGATCGAGTGTCAACAAACTTTCAGCCAGTTTACAAGAAACAAACAAGTTTTCGGGAAAACAATTTTTGTGCCGAAGGTTTTTTACACGAAAATGACGGAAACAAATATTTTTTATGAATTTTCAATATACTTTTCTTTTCATTATACTGTATTCATTATTCACATTTTTAACATATGATAGGTCTGTAACATATTCTATAGGTTCTGTGTGACATGTACAAAATTAAATCTTCAGAGAGTGATAGATATTTAGCATAAAATCATGCAATTATATAGAAAATATCAGATTCAGCCAAATTTTGCGAGAATTTTACCTTTGAAGCTCTAAGTCTAATATTTGACATCACTGACCCCCATGTTTATTGTGTCTAAATGATACTGAATTTTTATCTTGGAAAACTGGATTAATCTTATAAAATTCTTGATATTTAAAAAGTTTTTATTCTGAATCAGGTTGTAACTATTTTAGAAACTGTAAATTTTAAGTGCAAAATTTTTTTTATGTAGCATCATACATAATTTTTTGTAATCCCTCTATTCAGTGTGACTGTTTTCCGTAATTAAAATCAATATTTGAAGGAATAAGTTTGTTTAATCAAAAATAATGACAGCAAATCCTAATCGGGCTGAAACTCAGAGGGATGAATATTGAAATATTGAAATTTCAGTGATATACTTCTAAAGAAATTCTTGATACAACAACATTGAGGAGTGGGATACCTTAAGCCAAAAGAATTTAAAAAGTTAGATCAGTAGTTGAAAATACAGAAGTTTTAATTTTAAAATAAGCAAAGTTAAAATGCATACGGTTCAATATTTTTACTTGTCTAAACACGATTTTACAAGGGTCAATCAAAAAATACGAAGACAATGTGGCTGTCTATCATATATTTTTCATGAAAGTCATACTTAACAGATTAATCTGTGCACCAACACTTATGTTATTGATTTGCGAAGTTTTAGTCCATTTGATGAAACGGTATTTTTTTTACCTCTTTTTAAAAACAACATGTTTTGTCACCACGGCTCACGGTAACGTTCAAAACATGACGTCAAGATTAAACATGCACAGTTTATAGATATACCCTATCTTTATATCACGCTTAGTCTCTTGTGCCTTTCTCCTTACAATTTAAAATTGCACTGAACCACTTAACATATTATTTGCTAACATTTGTTGAAAAATCATAAGTTAGTTCTTCAAAGTTTTTATTTCCTAACCGTGTATCTCTTAGTTTCTTAGTTTACAGTAAGGAGAACCCTGAACGTCGGTTGACATTACTTATTTTTTGACCCAATATTTACAAATATTCTACTTTTTTTCAGGCTGTTTTATATTCAAAATACAATTACCACCCCCCCCCCCCACAAAATTTATTACAGTTAAACACAAACTTGCAAATATTTGTTGACTTATTTTTTGCACCATTTAGCATTTTCACAGCTTGTGTCGGCTTTTTTCTAGGTTAAATCCATTTTGTTTGTACCTCTCGATGCGCAATGTTTTTAGTCAATTCTAAATCTGTCTTTAGTTACTAATATTTCTTCGACAAAACAATATATCCCATCATTATTTGGAACATAGAATACCAAGACAAAACTTAATTTGAGGATTCAATATTATTTGGTTTTAAGCCCAATTTATAGAGATATTACTTTCAACATTATATGGTTTATTGTTGACATAACACACATTTTGACCATGCGCCATTACCTCATTTTTGCAGGATTAGATTCTAAATAATTCTTAGAAATAAAGGAATTTATTAACTTTTTTTCTTGCAAATTGTTTGAAACCATTGCTAAATTATGTCTACCAAATTTAGTAATGATATGACGTTAAGTAACATAGCTATGACAAAAGTCTTCGTATGTTTTGATTGACCCTCGTAAATGGAAGAGTTCCAACGCACACTCTTATCTTATAGAACAAAATGTGATAATGTATGTCACATATTTAAATTTTTAGCAGTTGATGATTATAAATGTTTGTAAAAACTGCATTTAATCTTTTTGAAATATTTCTTAATGTTTCTAAAGATCAGTTGTTATTTTCAAATAATGTATGAGTTTGCTATGACGGTGAACTCTTTCTGTCAAAGGACTAAGTGTGGTTTTATGCAATTTTTGCCCCCCAAAATCAAAGTTTTAGAAAGACCTTTAAAATAAGGTGAAAGATAGTTAAAATCATATTGGAAATAAAGATGTAAAAGGTTATCACCACAGTGACGTCATAATGTAGAAATGACGTCATGAATATTGCATTATTTTGATAAATTGATGTTTTGTAGCAAAATATGGGTGCTTTCCGATGGTTTTTCGACTGGGAAACATCGAGTGCAGGCTTGCTCAAGTACCATTTTTTAGTACATGTATAATATGTATAACTATCTGAAGAAAAACATATGTTAAAATCGCACTTGAGCAGACCTGCGATCTATACTTCCGAATGCAAAATATAGAGCAAAAATGAGAATATCTTCATTTGTTTCCAAATTTGCGGGAATAATGTCATTTAAGTGACGTCATAGATAAACAGCGAGTTAGCAATGATGACTAAAATCAAGATTAAAGTTATAGGCATCCTCTTTACAATGATTTGTGAAGATTTCATTTTCATACGATACTATTTAAAATTTGGTTGAAATCAGGGGCAGATATTTGACCATACCGCACATAGTCCTTTAATTGTGACGTCGGCAAACCTGCAAGCTATTTTAAAGGTGTTAATTCTTTACAAGAAATGGTAAAAGGCAATTATTTTTCATTACAAAACATGGGAAACTGTACATGTTATTAAATGCATACAATTATTTTCAACTATTTATGTACGCATTTTCTTTCTTGCGTCCATGTGCTAGCCCTGTCAATCAAATCAAATCAACCCACAGAGGTGCACCACGTGTTCCTTCCAAGTTAAGGAAAAAGTTTTGTTCGTTTTCATTCCAAGAAAAAAGAAAAGATCATACCCAACAACCAAGTATTCTACACTGTTTGTGTTGTTTGCTTTCAAGTAAAGAGAAAAGAAGTACGCCTAACAATGAAGTATTCTACACTATTTGTGATGTTTGCTTTCAAGTAAAGAGAAAAGAAGTATGCCTAACAATGAAGTATTCTACACTGTTTGTGTTGTTTGCTTTCAAGTAAAGAGAAAAGAAGTACGCCTAACAATGAAGTATTCTACACCGTTTGTGATGTTTGCTTTCAAGTAAAGAGAAAAGAAGTATGCCTAACAATGAAGTATTCTACACTGTTTGGGATGTTTGATTTCAAGTAAAGAAAAAAGAAGTTTTTGTGAAGTTTAATTTGTATACTTCATTATTTTAAACCAAAACTCATGTTTTTAGGAGTTTTTTTGCGGGGAGGAACATCTTAAACACCTTTAACAGTCTAGAAACGTAGTAAAATGAAGCATTTGTTTATTGCATTTGTTACTGTTTGTAAAATCATTTGATGTATTATGATTTCCTTACGATCCCTCGTTACATGGACTGTCCACCTGTCTCATACCTGTGTATTCTGTGCGTTCAAGCATAAAGTGATTTACACCTGTCTGTGCGATGGTTTCACACCTATGTGTAAAACAATTAGGACTGAAGTCATATACAGTTTACTATGACCGCCAAAAAATTAACATTGAAGATGGGGGTCGGGGGCAATTACGAAAAATGTTATTCTCAACTGACACAACATATGTGTAGTATCTTCATATTCAACACACATAAAATTATATCAATATCATGTAGTATTCTAAATTTTCATTTCATGCTGTTGAACGTAAAGTAAACATTCATCGTGTGACATTAGCTTTTGTTATACTTTCATGTTAAATACTGAAATCTGATTGGTTAAGACGCAGTTAATAATATTTACTAATACCCTCAGCGTTAGCAACGCACTTGGCAACGGGTAACATTAAAAAATGTTACATGCGCGAAAATTATGCGCGTACGGTTCGCTGTAGAATTCACGTTATTCCTATATAAAAGCAGTAAAATTTTCTTAAAAATTTTAAAAAAGACATTCAGTATAACAAAATAAATAGTGCCTGTTTGGGAGGATAACAGTTGAAATTGACACCCCTCGAAAACCATTGTCAACCTCCGCTTCGCGTCGGTTGACAATGGTTTTCTCGGGGTGTCAATTTCAACTGTTACCCTCCCAATCAGGCACTATTCATATAGTAACGGACTAGGTAAACTGTCTTGAGCATTAAGAGACTGTGCTGTAAAACATGCTACAAATTAATATGGAGTCAGAAATGTTTAATATCATAAAAAAATCTGTATTTTTTTTTTTAGTTTTTATCTTATTCTACATGGAGATTACATGTACATGTAGTTTACTATGTCATGCCTTACACTGTGTCAGAATAGTAGTCAACATGTAGCCTACTATGTTATGTCTTACACTTTGTCAGAATAGTAGTGAACATGTAGTCTACTATGTCAGGTCTTACAGTGTGTCAGAATAATCGTCAACATGTAGTTTACTATGTCATGCCTTACACTGTGTCAGAATAGTAGTCAACATGTAGTCTACTCTTTCAAGTCTTACACTGTGTCAGAATAGTAGTGAACATGTAGCCTACTATGTCATGCCTTACACTGTGTCAGAATAGTAGTCAACATGTAGTCTACTATGTCAGGTGTTACACTGTGTCAGAATAGTAGTCAACATGTGGTCTTCTATGTCAGGTCTTACACTGTGTCAGAATAGTAGTCAACATGTAGTCTACTCTTTCAAGTCTTACACTGTGTCAGAATAGTAGTGAACATGTAGCCTACTATGTCAGGTCTTACACTGTGTCAGAATAATAGTCAACATGTAGCCTACTATGTCAGGTCTTACACTGTGTTAGAATAGTAGTCAACATGTAGTCTACTATGTCATGTCTTACACTGTGTTAGAATAGTAGTCAACATGTAGTCTACTATGTCAGGTGTTACACTGTGTTAAAATAGTAGTCAACATGTATATATTTTATTGCAAGTCTTAATTACCCTATCAAGTCTTACACTTTAGACACTCTTACTTGCAATTTAAGCACATGGTTAAGATGAGAATGGAGGCTTATATCAAAAGCTGTAATTCTGAATATAAATCTTGATACCCAAGTCATTGTTCTTATGTTGTGATCAGCAGATATATATGTCATATAGCAAAGGACTATATTTGAGAAGGTCCAATTTCTGCCCCATTTCATTCCTTGTGCTTCTTTGATGTCACTAAATTGGGACATTTCCTACCTATTCTAAAAACCATGACAAAAGCATTGATTTCTCTTCATACTCAACAGTTGACAGTACAGAAGGCAAGGATACTCTGGACAGTGCCATTTTCACATGTGTATAATAATTATTTGTTCATGCTGTTTCGCATATGGTACTGAAAACTGGTTTTGAATGAAGATTAAGATATCAAGCCAAATTTTAATGAATTTTAGAGTATTTGAAAAAAAACCCTGATTATATATGTAGTTATTTACTCAACTTTTGAGGAGAGTTATTCCCCTTTGATTATTCACCTCATTTTAAGATAGAAGCATTATGAAGTATTTTGAAGTTTTGTACAAAAGTACAGTAGTTTTTTTTTTAAGGTCAAGATCTAGTAAATGAAAGGTTCCTACAGGTTCATTAAATTTAAGATATAAATTCTTTCTATGATGCTTTATACATAACAATAGCTTTGTTTGATGGGGTGTATCAGGGCTTAAATTTCTAGTAAATATAATGAAAAATCACATTTTTTAAGTGCCATTTTCTGTGAAATATGAAGGAAATAAGTAACATATTTCGGAGTTTTGTCCATTTTTACTAATTAAATATATTTAGAATGCCTTCAGTCTCTCTAAAAACGACATTAAACAAGCTCTTGACCTCCTCTTTAAAATGATGTCAAATTAAATACAGGTATCAGGGCTACTTTTCTCATGATTTAAGATAGAATGTAAAGAAATTATTTTATTTTCTACATAATTCCTTTAAAGCCATTAAGTACTGGAAAAATTTTAATCAAATCAATCATGACGTCACAATGGTACTAGCACGAAAAAGACACTATGGAATCATTTACTAGATCTTGACCTATGATGCTCATGTATCGAGCCACAAACAATTATTTAATGTTGATAAGATGTAATAAATCATTATTATTATACTTTCATGTTAAATACTGAAATCTGATTGGTTTAGACGCAGTTGGTAATCTGTTCTATTACTGTCAGCGTTAGCAACACACTTGGCAACGGGTAACACAACGAATTGTTACATGCGCGTAAATTATGCGCGTACGGTTCGCCGTTGAATTCACTTCATTTCTATATAAAAGCAGTAAAATTCTCTTTAAAATTAAGACATTGAGTATAATAAGATAAATAGTGCCTGTTTGGGAGGGTAACTGTTGAAATTGACACCCCTCGAAAAACCATTGTCAACCTCCGCTTTGCGTCGGTTGACAATGGTTGTCTCGGGGTGTCAATTTCAACAGTTACCCTCCCAAACAGGCACTATTTATATAATGTTGTGTAGCCAAGTGGTTATACAGATTTTGCAGTCAGTGGTTCAAATCCCCCAAGTTGTATATACATTTTTTTTCTTTTCACTAAAAGCATGATAAGAATAGAAAGATTAAATCCTCTTAGATGATTCTCTCCCATTTTAATGTGTGCATCAGACTTCTATTGTATTAAATGCAGGGAAAGGGTTTTTATACCTCTTTATCAGTTATTGGGCCATAATTTTTTTTTGTATTGCAAAAATGTCCTGTGTAAACAAATTATTTTTGCAGAATTTGCAACAAGCAAAAAAACTCTGAATACGGTGTATGGAAGTTGATCTATGGATTTGTCTAGCATACATTGTTTATTTAACATATGGATTTTTTGGAAAACTTGATCTTTCTATAAGGACATGATATTTTCTGTCATCAAATGTCCCACATAACATATTAAGGATAATTATAACAAACCTCACTTGGTGTCTTTTTTACAGCAACCAGTTAAACATTAGTCTTAATTAAGTGACTCACTGGTTTAAAGTGCAGAGAATGAACCATTTATTTGATACTCAGATATAATGGCCTCATAATACTACAAGTAAACATAATTATCCTAAGTAGTTTCCTCTTTTCTTAATAACATTTTAGAATTTGTGTCATTATTTCCACAACTACTTCACATACAACATATTACATTCATAAATCTAGCTGTACATCATAATTTCCTTAACTTCATTGTGTATGTATGTAAGTTTCTCTCAATCCAGATATTTGTCTCAGTAAGAAATAAATATAAATTTAAATTTTTTGATGATATGTAATGGTTTTTGAAATTCATATAGGCATTAGTTTGTAGATACTGGGATTACTAGTAGACAGACCAGCTCAAAGCGGCTAAATTTGTCTGATTTTCTGTACCATAACGGAGTGCTTTAGACTGGCAGCCAGAACCATATATTGATAAGCTCCCCGCTGAGGGCTGCTGATCACCAATACCATTGTATCTCGGGGAATAGTTGTCATTACGCCTGTTCCTACAGGAAATGGGAAAAGTCGGTCCCAGTCAGCGGTATTGATTTAGAGTTATCATAAATGTACGAAGGGTATTTCTGGGGATTAATATCATGTAATGTCTGCAAAAGTCCGATTGAATTTCAAATTAAACTGCTGTAGAAAATATATGTCATGTGTATGACTCATGACTTCAACCAATCTGAAATTATGAAATAAAAGTCTCAAGTACTTGTGTTTTAGCTGCTGTTTTCCTGTTGGCCCTTTGAAGTTTTTCTGTTCTCGTTTGATAATGAAGATGGTAGTGAATTGATCCAGGTCGCATAAAATTGGGCATGCCTCGTGATGATATATGCTTAATAATGTAATGTGAGGGTTAATAGATCAGAGATGGACTTGATTTCAGTGAGTCAGAGACGTCTACGAATATCAGCCGATAGCCAGTGGGGCTATCTGGTCAACCATATAATTATACAGTATTAGAGTACCTGTTATTTGTAAAGTAAATGAAAACTTGTTATATTATCATTATGTACTGAAATTGCTTAAATTTTATAAATATATTTGATATTTGCAAAGGCATATTGTTAAGACATCTATCATAAGATACTTAACAAAAGCGTGTTTCACTGGAGTTTGCAGCTCAATAGCTTAATGGCTACTCATTGTGGTAATTGAATTCTACTCAATTTGCTACAAAATGGTCATGTTTTCCATTTCCAGATACTTGTATTACTCACTTATCATCCTTTTAAGAGTGATTCAGATCTTGTTGAAGGTAGAATTCAAACAGAATTGATTTCTTTCTTTTGATTCACACATTTCTGCCTGCCCTCTAGCAAGTCAGTTGTCAATACATGTACTAGGAGTTTGAATTTTTAGAGAATTTTGTTGCATAGAAATACACAAACTTTTGCACAATGGTCATTAAATTTGAGGTCAAAATGTAAAACCTGTATACTTTATTAGTTCAGTTGATCTTGTGTCTTGTTTTACAGGCCATCCAGATTTTAGGAGGTATGGGATATGTTACGGACATGCCAGCGGAGAGACACTACCGAGATGCCAGGATAACAGAAATCTACGAAGGAACTAGCGAAATTCAGAGACTTGTGATAGCAGGAAACCTTCTGAAGGAGTATCATGCCAGTTAGCCAATCAGTGGGGGACTAGTGAAGGGACCTATTCTGTCTAGTGACAGAGAAATTGTGATACATTGTAAATATAATATAACATACAAAGTATGATTATAAGGCATTGAGAATCTTTACAAATTATATCTCAGTTGGAATTCCTGGCGATTTATTGTTTGCATTGTTTCTGATAGTATCGTACAAGCTGACGCCCCCTTTACTACAGGCTACCTCATTCCCTACTTTGGCGTAATTAAATGAATCATTTTACACTAAAGACCTTATTTCTCCAGCCTTGAGGTTTATAATGATATTCATGATTCAACATTATATCATCATCTGATTTCTTATTTCTTCTGAAAATCTACCTAGGGCCAGGGCATCTGCTAAGTGTGAAACTCTGTTGGTTTAAGAATTGAAGCACTCACAGATAGACACACAAAACAATTTACAAGAAGCTTTACTGTTTATTTCATAGCATCATAAATTAAAAATATAACTTGTGCATAAAATGGGTCACAAAATAAACAGTGACTGTGGAAATAAACAGAATAAACATAATCTCAATTTGTAATGCAAAAATAGCAAGTCTTCCAAATTCTTTGTGTCACATAAATATAATAGTTCTTTATATACACTGACAATAATAATTTACATTGTGTTGATTGAAAGCTTCTTCACATATCATTATTTCCTCCCAGTCATAACACCTCAAAAAATTACATCATATTCTCAACAAATATACATACTTTAACTTTTTTATCGGAAGCTTTAATTGCACATAAAAAAAAATCAGCACCATGAGTTATTTTCTCAAAACTTAAGGAGTTGTTTTTCTAAAAGCTGACAGGATATGTCACAATAGCATGACTAATAATTCTAATTCTAAGTACTGTTTGCAGTGTCAACAATAAACAGTCATTTCTTTTTGAAATGACTACATACATAAGTATAAGCTTATAAAAAATGCATAAAAATTATTTTTCAAAAAAGGCAAGAAAATTGAAAAAAAATGATTCACTGGTTTCATTTAGGGCTGTCAATTAACGTCTAATAAAGACCTAAAAAATCTAATATTTGTATATAATTGAGTAAATACATACATGTATTTATGTGAAACTATTCTCAGCATGGATCATATGTTATGATCTCTACTGTAAAACAAGAGGCCCATGGGCCACATCGCTCACCTGAGGAACAATAGGTATGATAAAATCAGCTTAATGGAGTCTTATACAAACTATCAGGACAATGTACAATAATACACGTAGATCCTGTATAATTAAAAACCCTTTTTTCCTTTGAATATTCTTATGTTTATAATCATTAGTCCCTTTTCTAACAGGATGATTTTATAGTCATATCATATGTTGAGTATTGCAGTTCTCAAAAAGATCCTTAACAATATAATTTATATATGGGATATAAACGTACATCAAACTCTGAACCTTCTCGGGAGGCCAAAGAATTGTCCTGGGGCCAAAGTCTTAACAATTATGAAGAATCATCTGGCTGATTAGTTTCTGAGAAGATTTTTTAAAGATTTACCCTATATATTCTTTTGTTAAACTTTGACCCCCCCCCCATTGTGGCCCCACCCTACCCCTGGGAATTATGATTTTCACAACTTTGAATCTACACTACCTGAGGATGCTTTCACACAAGTGTCAGCTTTCCTGGCTGATTAGTTTCTGAGAAGAAGATTTTTTAAGATTTACTCTGTGAATTCCTATGTAAAACATCGACCTCCCATTGTGGCCCCACCCTACCTCCGGGGGTCATGATTTTCACAAATTTGAATCTACAGTACCTGAGGATGCTTCCACACAAGTTTCAGCTTTCCTTGCCGATTAGTTTCTGAGAAGAAGATTTTTAAAGATTTACTCTATATAATCATATGTTAAACTTCGACCCCCCCCCCCCCCCTTGTGGCCCCATTCTACCCCAAGGGGTTATTATTTTAACAACTTTGAATCTACACTGCCTGAGGATGCTTCCGAACAAGTTTCAGCATTGCCGGCTGATTAGTTTCTGAGAAGAAGATTTATAAAGATTTACTCTATATACTCCTATGTTAAACTTCGATCCCCCATTGTGGTCCCACCCTACCCCCGGGGGTTATGATTTTCACAACTTTAAATTTACACTACCTGAGAATGCATCCACACAAGTGTCAGCTTTCCTGGCTGATTAGTTTCTGGGAAGAAGATTTTTAAAGATTTACTCTATATATTCTTATGTAAAACTTCGACCCACCATTGTGGCCCCACCGTACCCCAGGGGTAATGATTTTCACAACTTTGAATCTACACTACCTGACGATCCTTCCACACAAGTGTCAGCTTTCCTGGCCGATTAGTTTCTGAGAAGAAGATTTTTTAAGATTTACTCTATATATTCCTATGTTAAACTTCGACCCCCCATTGTGGCCCCACCCTACCCCCGGGGGTCATAATATTCACAACTTTGAATCTAGACTACCTGAGGATGCTTCCACACAAGTGTCAGCTTTCCTTGCCGATTAGTTTCTGAGAAGAAGATTTTTTAAGATTTACTCTATATATTCCTATGTAAAACTTCGATCCTTCATTGTGGCCCCACCCTACCTCCGGGGGTCATGAATTTCACAAATTTGTATCTACATTACCTGATGATGCTTTCACACAAGTTTCAGCTTTCCTGGCTGATTAGTTTCTGAGAAGAAGATTTTTAAAGATTTACTCTATATATTCCTATGTTAAACTTCGACCCCCCATTGTGGCCCACCCTCAGGTGAGCTTAAAAGGTGTTAAGTTTACAATACAATAAGTTGTTAAAGTTGGTTTCTGGAAGAACAGACTTTGACAATTTTCTTCTTAAATATTGACATTTTTTTTACTTTTTTAATCTTTAGTTTTTAAGATCTGTGTACAAACATAGAATTGTGAGCAAATCTATGTATCTTGCTTATAATTCGAAGTTTAACACTTAAATATGGTTAGTAAAAAGAAATTGTAAACAATTAAACACAAGAAACATGCACTACATATATATCAAATAAAGAACACAATTTATTTTTTCGAAATGAATCATATATATGATACATGTATATACCTACATATTTCCGTCAGCGATATCAAACTCTATTTAAACTGAATAAACTCGAGAAAATGCCGAGCATCTCAACAAAACCTATTGCATTAATCTTCCATTACGCAAAAGATAATGCCAAATTAACGATAGAATGAATTATATTTTAGTACCCCTACATCAGATTTTGCTTAATTTGCGCAGGAAAACAATTAACTGTTTGATTTACCGAAGTCTCTGTTTGATTTGATACGTAAAAATCACGAAATACAGACGATAGTTTCCAGGTTACAAAGCATAAACAATGAAAACGATACGAAAATCAGAACAAGCTAACACAAACGTCATGTGTGAAAACTGTCAACGCATTTAAATATTTAGCCTCAATTTACTTCACAAAATCGGCACCAATATATTTTGCATGTTTCAAAATTTCCCTTCATACGCGAACTGTTGCACAACAAGCAATTTCATCATAGTCCGATCGACCCTTTTTCGTACAATGTCATGGCTGCTTGAAACAAAGAACCTCGTTTTAGAAGTATGGAATCATTTTACCGGATGCCGAACCCGAAGCTATTGAACTGATTGAAACACGCCTTTCCTTTATTATTATTTTCGTAATAACTCAAATTTGAAACAGAATTACACCTTAATTTTTGCAATTTATATTTTCCTTCCCATAAGGATAATTTATGCTAAACTGCGTTGAATTTGCATCGGTAGTTCCTGAGAAGAAGATTTTTAAAAATGCACCCCCCTTTTTCTACAGTTTCAAGGTTTTCTCCGCTTTGAATGCAGATCGGACTTTTATTTCTGCAATTTATATTCGCCCTCCCATAAGGATGCTTTGTGCCAAATTTGGTTGAAATTGGATAAGAGGTTTTAGAGAAGAAGTTCAAAATATAAAAAGTTTACAGACGGACAGACGGACAGACGGACGGACGGACGGACAGACGGACGACGGACAAAATGTGATCAGAATAGCTCACTTGAGCTTTCAGCTCAGGTGAGCTAAAAAACTGTAAAATGGTCTTTTCATTTGACTCGTTTGGTCCGAAACAAAAATTAACACATAATTTTGATTGCACCATCTAAGTTTGACCAGTTTCACTGCATAATAGTTTAACATAACAAGCCTTGATTACAAAGAAGCACTAATCTGTGACTAATGAGTATTAAAGGGACTGATGGCGTGTCAGATTCACTAACTATGAAGTGAATAATTAAACACTGTACAAAAATAATGTTTGGAAAATATAAAGTATTGCATCTTGTATGCTTTCACAAGCATGGAGTATTCTATGAAGTACATCTACAAATGATAAATTGAAATCATCTAGCGGGCTGTTATATGTTCAAATGGATTTCTTAGATCTGGGATCCATATATATTTTGCTGGGTTAAGATCTATGACAACAAACTGAGACATTTTCAGATCTTTAAGGGTAACTTACTAAATGAAAGAGCTGACAAGTATTATATACCGAGGCAATGGTTACTCTTGTTTTGTGCTATTACGATACACATCTATGGTGAAAATTAGCAAATCATCTCTAAGCTGTGCTACCCAAAAAAGGTTTTGTTTTGGTAATACCTGGATTGACCTGGTATGTTGGTACATGTATACTAGTGATATATATTTTCTATATTCTCTCTCCTGAAACCTAATGATTTTTTTTTTGCACATTAATTTAACTGGAAATATAAAAAAAATATATTTCTAATCAACAATAATTAGTTATGGCAAGAATATTTTTTTTTAAAAACAGGAGTATAAAATGTCAAAAGGACTACAGAAAAGAAGCACATGAACCTACATGTATAATTCAGAACGAAAAATCGACATATATATAAACATACATATAACGAGGATGATTATAACTGGTACACATTTGTCAAATAAAAAGAGGTCGAATCTCATTCAAATGGGAGGAGGTTTTCATTTATAACATACAATTTGATATGGCAACAACATAAATAAAAGGCAAAAGAGACAGTCTCACAACCTGGGTAGTTCGATCACAATTAGACTCCACGTTACTGGAGGGACACAGCGTCCATTCAAACAATACACTGATCAAACAAGAGATACCTGTCACCCTTAGCAGACCAAACAAGTCGGCTATAAAAGGACTACAAGACTATCGTTATATTCAGTCAAAAGACTATGAATCTGGGCTGGAGAGATTCTAAAATTTTACTTTCATTAACAAATACTTACAGACATGTTTGGAGTTTTCTAAATGATTATCTATTATGCAGCTTGAGAAAGTAATTTGATAGTTACCTGGGTATAGTGATTTCCATTTATATTCATAACCTTATTGATCAATGTTATTTTGATACATAATACAATTACAGGCTATGGCTATGGCCTAAGGCATCCACAACACATTCAGACAGGCGCTCCAGCAAACACAGGGCTCAGACCATTGGATCACATGGCCTCTAGTTGACAGAAAGAGCAGCATAGTATTTTGATTGTACGTCTTGGAAATAAAGCAATTTTTACCTGTTTTATCAGGTGCTGTATGATTTGGTCATCCAAATACAGGGAAGCTGAACATACTGATGGACTTGCATACAGACATACCCTCACTGAGCTTGCCTATAAACTTACAAACCCCTTGTATATAAAATGTAGAATTACAAGAAGAAAACTTATTGTCAAATTCCCCTGGTTTGAGGCACTGTTGGAACTTCCTAAATGTTGAGCTTTCTGAGGAGAATCTCCCAACTTGCGTAAACTTGCACTATCCCTACATCCTAGAAAATTTTTCACAGGTTGGGGCCAGTTCAAGGCCACCCTCATTTTCATGTCATAAAACTTGTACATGTTCTCACCTTTGAAGAAATATGTACTATCTGTAAAAGAAAATAAATTAATTTACATGAAAAAATAGACATTTATTTGTCAAAAAAGTAACAAATAATAATATGAAGTATTTAACTCTATTTATTTTGATTTCTGTAATGCATGCCCTTACCAAAATGAATTGTTTGCGGCAAACTTGCAGCAAACTTGCCGCAAATTTTCGGCAAACTGATTAGTTTACCAGAAAACTTTAGAACTTGTTTGCCGATCTTTGCCAGTAGTAGCGAACTTCTGGTAAACCTCTTATATTTTGCCAAAAGTTTACCAGACACCCAATTATGTTTGCAGCTTCTTCGCCAGAAGTGGCAAACTTTTGGCAAACACCTAAAAATTTGCCAGAATCTTACCACAAACATTTCTTCTTTTTTCTCTGTTTTTTTTACTTCATGATTGAGCTTGCCAAAGCTTTACCAGAAATAAGACTCAATTTCATATACACATTCAGCACAAATTTAAGACTGTCAATTATAATGAATTGCTTTTATAATTTGTGTATAGAGAAAAAATAAATATAATTAATATTTTTGGATTTAAGTTTTATTCTAAGATAGTCTCGATAAAAATGTTTATTATTACGAAAATAAGAATGATGCTTCATAATGAACCCCCCCCCCCCGACCCCACGTATTACGTGAACACCAACCTGTCTGTTCTTTTGTTATGCTATATTCTTTTTTCCTACGTTCAAATATCAGTCAACTTGGATTTGAGTATATAAACCGCTTGATGTTGAATCATGTAGATTGAAGAGTTTTCCGTAACGTTATGCTGTTCAGTGTTTGTTTCTACTTTTACTTTTGTTTCAATGTTAAGCTACGCGCGCGCTGATTGGTCGATCAATAGCTAGCCGCCAATTTTCACATTCGATGCTGCCATGTTGTCTGCCATCACCGAGATGGTAAAGTGAATGAAAATAAGGGAATAAGGCTGTGCACAAGGTAAAAGAAACATTGTCAATTGAGTGTTTACTTTTGGAAAATCCACGGCTAAACAGAGGACGAATATAAGTGAAGAATCGAGTCTCAACACCCAAGGCCACTGCATGCACCATCTGCATGATCATGAGCACGTTTTTGAAAAAGTAAGTGAAGTAATGAAAACATATTCGTTGAATGGCAGTTTAAACAGTTATTGGAATATAAAACGAAAGACTGTGATCTTTTATAATAAGTTTAACAGTATAAGGCCGTCCCTATGACAATGCGGGGTGTCGAATCGAGCAAAACGCTCGTTATTGACATCGTTGTGATGCATGAACAAATGATTAAAATTTATTTAAACAACGCCAAATTAAGGAAATTATCATTACATAGTGTAAAAGTACATTTTATATGATTTACATTTTTATTACTTAAATAAAAGAATTCATGTTCTACTCGCATAGTCAGAGTTAGAGTAGGCCTAGTGCAAATTTGTAGCTTTATATAGATTTATAGATTGAGTAAGTATATGATAGGCTAACTTGTTTTAATCTGAAAACAATTGTGCTTATATGAAATCCATTTATCTTCCCAATAGGTGTCTGCCCTGGTGACTGGGTTACACAGACCTAAAGAAAACCATGCAAAAAAAAAAAACCCACTGATTTTATGATTAAATGATGCAACCAAAAAAGAGTGAAGACAGAATTTGTGTAAGACTTACGTAGAAAAGCATATAAACAACAGTGCTGAAGTTTGACCATTCCATTGTGGGTATTATTGTGATATTCGGCTATTTGTGTGATATTGTTTATGTGTGAAATTAAATCGGAGAGCACGTACAGGAAACCGTCATAAAAGACATCGAGAATGCCTTAAAGAATCCGTGATTAATTGTAACATGACCAGTGACCGTGCAGGGCTTAATTGTGAACTACCGGTAAAAGTATCGACCTATTTTCCGAAAAATATGGTATATGGTTTGAACTCCGCTCATTGTGAACTTTTGACAAGTCCATCTGTGCATGCATGTTGTGATCAAACTGCATTCAAGTTTATCGATCTGCAGCAACAAATCATCACCTATCGGTTGAGTACTATTTGTCAAATTTCAATATGGTTTGCTCATCAGTTTTGTGTTTATTTTTGAAATTTATAAATTGTGTAAAATTTTAAGTTAATTACTTGTGTCCTTTATCTCTAATTTTGCTGCAACTGTTTAAGTTAAACAACATCTTTGTCAATCACCAGTAGAAGTTATTTGTTAATTGATTGAAAAGCATAGTACATGTATTAGTAACTCATTATTAAATGATTATTAGTGTTTATTAATTGTTTTTCTTATGTTGTAATATCTTAAAGTTGCTATGTCTATCTGTAAGCTTGCGGCAAATTTGCCGCAAACAGTTTGCCGGAAGCTAATTTGCATACGAATTCTGAACTTGCTGCAAATTTGCCGCAAACAGTTTGCCAGAAGCTAATTTGCATACGAATTCTGAACTTGCCGCAACTTTGCCGCAAACAGTTTCCCAGAAGCTAATTTGCATACGAATTCTGAACTTGCCGCAACTTTGCAGCAAACAGTTTGCCAGAAGCTAATTTGCATACGAATTCTGAACTTGCCGCAAATTTGCTGCAACTGTTTGTCGCAAATTTGCAGCAACCTCTCTGCAAATTTGCGGCAACTGTTTGCCAGAGGCCTTATATTTTGGTAAGGGTGATTTTGTTGGATGAATATAATTATAGTAGTTCTTCTTCAAATTCTTTGTAAAGAATATACTGTCAAAATTCAGTTTATTCTCATATAAATAGGGTAGCTATCAAAATTCATTCATGTAATTTTTATCCCTTAAATTTGTCTTCTGACACTGACTCACCGTATAAATTAAAAGCGGTGTCAATGGGTATAGGGACATTTTTCCAGATGCTCATGTCCCGTGGGTAGTCCGGCTCTATGTAAGTGTCCGATTCCTTTAATTTCCAGTACATGTCATTACTGACCAGATATATTCTCTTGTTAAAGCTCCAGACAAACACAGCATCTATTTTCTTGATGTCTTTGGGAATGCCAAAGTCTGTGATGGGTTTTCCATTTTTGGGGTGTCCACCAGCCATATTGTTTCCATCATAAATCCAGTATCTGTTACCTGCAGAGATCATAGGTGTTTTCTATTATCATACAGTCATATAAATACATTGTATGGGAAAACGCCATATATATATATATATATACACTGTACTGAATAAGGGACTGACTGAATATAGTATATATATAAAGGTCCAGATGAAACTTGTCAAAAATTATGCAAACAATGCAGACGAGTTCTGTTTTCACAGTATAATGCTGGATATTAATTAAAATTTTTAAATCATGAAATGGTAAAACTAACCGTAGAAGAAGTAGATTCTTCGATTGGTGGGGTGTTCAAAAGCAGCATCAATGGTCTCTACGTCTTCTGGCAGATCGTACCAGAAGTCATGGATGACGCTCGGCTCACTGGACAGAATGGTCTTAGGGTCAGGGCTTCTCCAAAAGTACTGCAAAAATACAGAATAGTCCCAAAAACTGGTAATAGAAACAATGGAAAATTTAATGCATTGGAGCAGTAATATTACACCACAAACAAAATTTCATACCTTTTCAATGAATATGAACACTTCAGAGCGAATAACAGCTATGGCATTGAAGCTTCCCTTACACGGATCTATTGGAGCTTTTCGAGGTGGAGCTAAAGTGTTCGGTCCCCCTCCTGTGTCAGGGCGGGGGGTTGTTCGTTCCCTAGGGGGAAGAGTTGCGTATGGCCCCTTACCACCTATAGGGTTTGATCAACAGACAAAATCTAAATGCACATTCCAATGTCTCTCAAAACCAAAGAGGATTTGGTAATAACTTTTTATTTATGTAACAAAAATTATAATCTAAAACATATTTATTAACTTGAGTTTTACGGCAATATACAATGAAATACCGTAAATGACTTGAATTCCAACAGTATCGTCGTATGGAAGTTGGAAGTTTGGTATGTAGCCTTGATACCACGGGTACATCAACGCTTTCGGCTCATTGCTATGACTTAGTCCCAGCGCATGCCCAAACTCATGAGCGGCGACCATAAATAAATCGACGCCTGAAATGTATCAAATCATATCATTAGTATATTAAGCCAAGTTAAACAGTTTCAACCCCAAAAAAGGTCCTACGAAACTTCAACTGATTAGTGTCATAGACTTGTATTTTCTTCACCTTCTTCGTTGGAATTGATCGTCCATTTTTCATCTTCGTCGAAATGCGTATCGCCTCCCTTGTCTTTCCCAGGGAAGAAGGCATGAGCCAATATGAGTCCTACAAAGACAATATGTAGAGATGGCTTATCTTGCATTACTGCGCAATGCATATTTTTCGTCTTTGCCTGCATATTTGAAATACTCTTGTGGTTTTCTTTACTCTGGTTCACATCACAACGTGACTACAGAAAAGAACAAGTGCCCCTCCAATATAAAATTATAAACATACGATGTCATGATTAATAGTAAAGAGGTACAGTTTTTATACACCGTTATAAGGGGGAGCGTCTATTGGATTGATATGTAAAACTGATAGTACAGGTATTATACATAAAGATTAGTACATGGCAATTTTTATATCGCATCCTATATTAGCACGAGGTTGCTGTATATTAGCCCGAGAGCCGTGATTTTTATTTCATATACTTATAGAAAATATCAAAGAATCAATAATAAACATCATGTGATAAATGATTATGATGATTAAATGTCAATCTATGTCCATGTGAAACATCTTCAGCGTGACAGACCATTACTAGACACAGATAGGAACACGTGCACATCTGATGTGATACTTTCTTTTCCAACGACATAATTATTATATATCGTCCTAACAGTATAATACCGGTAAATACACCTTATTGCATGTGTTGGTCTTCGTGTATGTATACTAGTAAGCACCCCGCCAAGCCGAACATTAGAGTACCGAGTACCAGTGTCTACCAAGGGTCTTCACATGTACTGAAGCTTGACGAAACATCTGGTGCCGCGGCCAGCAACGTGTTGCTTTCTCTTTCTCGTTCTGCTGTGAATTATCGACAAGGAAACTTTTACGACTATAATCTCCTTGTCTCCAATCTGTTTGGGCTACTTTTATGTTTTCTTTTCGATTGGATTTTGTCAAATAAACTCGGTGCTTTGTAGTGATCACTGCGACACGTTTGAAATTAAGTGAACCATGTTGTCAACTTTATTGGTATTAACGCTAACAATCATCGCGTGAAATGAGGGAACAACAACTCCTAAAAGACGACCCGCATCTTCAATGAAAACATCTCACAATTTTTTATTTTGTTTTATCAAAAACAGCAAACCATTCACCAGTACTTGTTCCTGTGGGTTGCCTTTGCTATCGATTGCAATATGAAATGGTCCGTAGACGTAATGGCTGCTTTGGAAATTTTATTGAGTGATGTTATCTGACGTTAAGATCTATAATCAAATATACTGTACTACATTTGTGAACATCCACAGACAAATATGCATGCTTTTCAATTACCTTTTCCATCAAATGGATAACCATCTTTATGATATTTGCTGGCAAATTTGATCATTATGTCTGCGCTGGTATGCATGACCTCTGTAAAAGTTAGGTCAGTGACGTCACTCCAAACTTTAAAGGCGTCTGCTAGTACACGTCGTACCTCCTGCCATGGAAGGTCCGGCGTATAGTTCTCGATTCTGTAAAAATCAAAACGATCATATCGTGAATATAATGTATCTGAGGGCAAACCCTTAATTCTTGCTTATATGATAATCACCTTTGTGGTGATAGTACATGCAATACAGTGCGTGCAATATTGTAGAATGGTGTATTTGTACCCTAAGTATGTTTATCAAGTTAAACCTGTGTTGACACTATCTTCCGTATCGATTTCTAAAGAAATTTATTTATAACAAAAAGAATATCAAACTTAATGGAGCGAGAAAAGCATCCCTCAGCACCTGGGTGACTGGAGCCCATTATGGATGCCAAAGGTCAGCTTTTACCGGAAATGAAGCTTGACATCGCATTTTGTGGTTTAATTTCTTGCGACACGAAACGCGTGATGGAGTGTCGAATTACTAATAGAGATTGGGCGTGCTGCTTGGTGCAATCTCAAAACTTTGGGTGCTTATCTTACAGTTTATATCTCTATCGTATATGTGAGACGAACGATTAGGCGTTTTTCTAAATCGCGACTGCAATATTGCAGGCTTTTGCAAAAACAATTCCTACAATGTAAGGAGACACGTTACATACGGACAGACCCCCAGAAAACACAATTAGATTTCTGTTTCTGAAAGCACTGACAATAATGACTAAGTTTATATCGCTGACAAGCCATTATGGGCAATAATGCAACATGCAAAAAGATATCCCCAAGTCAGAATCCAAAATGACTCAGAAATGTTTCTATCACTGCATCGAACCAGAAAGCATTTCGGTGTTTGCAATAGATGAGGCGATAACATGTTATTCCCTACAAGATATCGGAACCCACGATGCCAGACCACAATAAGCAAAAAGTCGGCAAAGACCTTCCAGAGAGGAAACCTGGGGGTAATTGTATTTGGCAGAGACCAATATGTCCCTTGTGGACTTTGAAAGTAACAGACTCTTCGGCTTTAAGCTTGCACTGCTTTGTGTTACCACGAAACCTTATACCTTAACAGACTTATACATTTTCAGTTCTATTCAAAATTATTCTTTAAAAAAAACGAGCTCAAATACAACTTTTTCATAAGAAGCATGCTAATATTCCTTTAGAGATAAACCTTTTGATAGTAATAATTTGCTTTTGTAGAGCAGTTTCCATACCGCCATAATCGCTGCCTTTTAAGAGTGCCTTTTCTTTTAATTAAAAGAATGAATCATTTCCTACAGGCTATATCGTAGAGAGTTAGTATGTTAAGTGTTTCCCTGCCATCATTTAGAACAAATGAATGGTTAAATTTATCGTCAAGTTGCAGATTATGCCCCTATAATTATGGTATGTTGACTACACACTCAAGGACACTTGACCCTGTCAGCGATACAAAGAACAGTGACCCCCCCCCCCCATGACTCAGTTTTACAGCCAAAAAAAGTTGTAACCTTTCATATTGATTTGTCCTAAGGACATACTTTAAAATACAGTTACTTTAATGTAAATTAATCAAAGTTTTTTGTGTACAGATATAGCGTCGTCAATTGAATTTCCAAACGGCATGGACGAGCCGCATTCGATGACTGGCTAGTAGGTTTACATGTAGAACCAAACATGCTAGGAGTCTTAAACTCTACTCACAAAGATAACAATCTCTGACATTTGGATAGAAAACAGAATCTATTCTTAAGATAAAAAACCCAACATTTTGTAGGGGCGATACTTAGCATAGGCTGCATTGGCAAGCTAATCAAAATGATAGAGATAATATTTTACTAGGATATAACACCATCTTTATTACTTCAACCTCTTTTTAAGGTTTCAAAATACACACCTTGTTACGTAAGTGCTGATTGAAACTGGATTATGACGTATGTTTTGTTTATAAAAATATTAATCATAATGCAAGAATTTATAAGTTTCATGTAGCTAATTAATACCGCTCGTCACACATCCTCCCCCCCCCCCAAAAAAAAAAACACCTTAAATTTATTATTTAGATTATTAGTTCTGTATGACAATGGTGAATGGAAAACCCATTGATGCTTGTATTTTCATCTACAACAGGTTAAGTACGTAACCCAGATCGATTGTCATGGAAACGGGCTGGCTGCACGGTGTTATTTTTTACCCACATGCCCTAGCGGCAGAGAACATGTGTTTGTCCTTAGGGAGGCAGGGGAATCACACGAGGTGCACAGAAACCTGTCGACGTCATCTTAAGATCTGTATAGCACAAGCCAAAAACACGCTATTTCAATCTCCATAATAAACACTTTAATATTTACGAAAAGTGGCATAGCATCCGCCATGCTTTAAGAAACTAGAATAGCCATGGCGAGTCTCTGACTGAATGCTTCAGCGACTGTAGTTTGGATGTTATGAAGCGTGCATCGCTTAGATCTTGGCAGAGACAATGAAATCGTGAGGCACAAAGTAATTCAGAACAGAAATCAAACAAAAAACACCAGCTATGACTCAATATTCTAACCAGCAATCAACCCCTTTTTCCAATAACAGAAAGAAAGACGGAACATTTACAGATGATACACAGTTACATCATTAAATCAATAAATACGTCGAAAGAATTGAACCACATGCCCTCATTCATGCAGGTTGTGATGTCACATGTCCACATAACAACCAGGCCGAACAAGGTCACGTGATTTACAAGTTCTGATGGTCATCTCCTGCATTGTTCACCAAAACCGAAAAATGGATGGACACGCTATCATTCAAAGAGTTGCAAAGGTTCCTAGAAAAACATGAACGCCAGACTTACGTTAACCGAAATATAGCAACTTATGCATCCAAGAGGTATCCTGCAATCCACTGCAATCTCTAATATGCAGAATAACTGAGAAAGAGATAAGACATACGGGGGCACGGTAGCGCCGCTACTGTACGGCAGCCAAACGAGATCAAACTCCGACGGAGAAATGGCGCTTTTCTCACACTTATTACAGATGTCATATGATTTCGTGAGTAATGGAAGCTCTGGTTTCAACTTAAAGAAGTCCTTAAATTTAGAACACATGTCCGGTATTCAAATTGAGGCATACCAAGGGGAGATGAAATGCAAACAGTTTAACTTTTTTCTCTTGAACATGCTGGGAATTCTAAATCTGCCGAATCGTTCTTTTATTTAGGGCGTGTCTTGGAAACAGTGCATCTGAATTTGTATTTTGCTATGCAGGCAATCGTAATTACGTTGAGTGTTTATCCTTTTAGTGTGTTTTGATTTAATCTACTCGTGAAATATCTTACAAAATGACATATATTACGTTTGTTCAATGTGCCATTGTTCGTCTAACTGCATGCTGGTTGCTCACAACACATGTATGCACTTTGTGCATCGATTTTCTTTCTCCTTCTGTACATACCTATAGGTTAAATCCTTATGATTCCACTTGGAGGGGGCCAGAACATATCTTTTCTTTCGGGATCCCTCTTCTTCCACTGTATCCTTGTTTCCACAACGAGGCTTATGCATAAGCTCCTGAGTCCGAATGTCTAGAACCCCCGTGGGTGTGATACCACCCATTCTCTGTAGCTTTTTGATGGCCTTTGAAATGTCCACGGCCATAAGACTCTGTGCACCCTGTTCCACCTGACGCTGTGATATGTATCCAAACTCGGCCAGGAATTTCTGGAAAATACAAAATTTGCATCGTGAAAAACTAACTGTTAAATATATCTCTCATATTCCCGGTATCCCTACATTGGTTTACATATAGTATTAGTCCATTGCATACTTATGTTGCTATTAATATTGGCACGAAGTTTGCGACTCCTTACATGCAATTACCATAAATACATTGATTGCAGCTTTATTTAAAGTTTTCACGGATAAATACAAATTACCAACTTACAAATAGAAACTGCTTAAATTGCTCTTTATTTTCAATGTTATTTCAAAATGAGGCGCAAAATCAACAATGCTCCTTCGTTATTGGTGCTTTAGTTAGTGAATATTTAGCAATAGTGGCAAACTAAAATCATTTCAATCTGCCAGGCTTATTAGCTTTCATTATCCTTAGTTTTGTACATTATATCTAATTTTTAGTATTTAAATATTCACATCATTCGATCCCTACCGTTATTTACATTCTTCAGTCTTCCAAGCTGGTTAGCTTATGGTAAAGAAGTCAGATTATTATTTGTAATATTAAAAGTTTATCTGAAACTATAAAGTTTATAAATTGCCATTTAAGTACAAGCTATGCAGCTAAGAATTAACAAATCTCTGCTATCCCAAACTTTGTTCTCATGTTGCGCAGGTTCCTTCACTGGCTAACAAAGTGTAGTCTCATGCTAACTAATCTGTCCGATCTATAGCACCTTGTGTTTTTGACTTGGGTCTAATAGATCCCGAACCATCGGCTGACCACATATCTTTGGTATTGATATATCCAACTTACCCTGTACATGTAGTTACCTATTTCTGATGGTGCCTGGCCTTTGCTAGAACATACAAACGCTGCCTGAGGTCACTTTGAACGTTTTTTTTACCTATCTAATAATTCAAATTATTGAATAAATGAAGAAATCGTATTGTAGCAGTATGTCTCTATGCTAATTTTATCTTTCTGTATTTTTTAATCCAAAACAGAACGTCGAATATACGGCTATAATCATACACTATCTGTTGCATATTAATTATGAATAATCGTATACGTTTTATCAATCACCCAGATACATATAAATATATTTATTGGAGCCCTATATAAAAAGTGTATATATGTGTACTTATATACCCCCCCCCTTTCCGGAATTAAGGAAGGATCATGGATGGGAGGTCAACTTTTTGGAATCAAAAATTTAATTTTTTTTCCTTTTAATTTCATACAAAAGTTTCCTGGCTTGAAGTTAGAATAGATTAAAAATGGCCAAGACCATTCAGCTATCTAAACGACAACTGATGAATCCACTACAAGAAAGTTGTACAATATGCTCTATCGCATTAACAAGGCTGGGATACAAAAATATACGTCTACTGTGAAATACATAGTAAACAAACAACGAATCAATTCTTTTCCAGTCGTCTCTTTAGTAAACTATAAATGTCTGCATTGTTCAATATGTTTCTGGGTGGTATTTTTAAGTGTGGTAAATCTACTGTAGTTACTCTCGGTATCAATATGACAAATTTGACGTAGAATATTTTATACTTACCGATGCATTTAATGACGTTCATCTAATAAAAATGTCACATTTCTTTAATATTGAGTTGTTGTACATGTGCATATTAATTAAATCAAATTTTAAATGTGTCGCCTACTTTGTCTTTCTACTTATAACCTCATCTTCCCTCATGTTTTGTAACATTACTTTATATATGAATGGTGATAGTGAAGTTCTAGTACACAAAAAATTATAGTTATGGTTAAGTTATATACATCTATATCCTGGGTAACTTAAAATTCATCAGGAACAAGATCTGTTTAAACACACAGCTAGCCTTGTGTTCGTTGATAAGTATCATACACATAAGTGTTTTATCTTATGTTTAGAGGAAAGAGGAACTGCCATATCTAAGTCATAAAAAATAGAAACACATGGGGATTTCCACACAACACCCATATCCCCTAGGTCTACATTAAAGCGATTCGTGGCCTTCAGTTTTATTTTATCAAAAAGAATGTATGTTTTACAAGCATTATTATTATTATCCTGCCCTTTAACACCAAAATCCTTTTGCACTGAATGTTTACCTTTTTCAGGTGACCTTGTAAATAACTTGTCATAGGTATAGCGTAAATATAGAATACGTAAGTATGTGTAGACCTACATTCAGGAGTTCCAGATGTAGGTAGATATATAATCATTCATTCTTAAGTAAGTATAAACTTCGATGTACGAAATCTTGCATGTAAATACTTACCACAGCATCCCCTTCTAACATGGAGACGTCCCTAGCTGGCATTCCGATCACAGAATTTATCATCAACAGCTGTGTGTATATCACAATAATCATCAAAGTCTTCATCGTGGATACTCTGGGTACACGGCCACCATACCTGTGAGTTTGAGCCTGTCCCTCGGCTTTACCCCCCGCCGCACCTGTGTAATGGCCGCAATAGCACGCGCCACCGATCTGTGTGTACATTTCTCGCTCAGTTTCCATGTGTAGCCACCAGCACATCGACTATGTAATAAATTAACCGTAAATTAAATGTGCTTCGGTTATGGCGGCATCAATTGTTTTAATGTCTATTATAGCTCCCAGTCTGTCAGACAAGGTTTCGTCGAGTTAAAACGAACTCCAATAATAAGCAGCGCGCAGTCTTGCCTCTGAATCCAGGCGTCAGTGTCATTAATCATTCGCTGTACATCTGGTCCTCTAACCCGAATTTCTTTTAATAAAAGAATCGCCAATTTAACCTATAATACAGGTCAAGTGTATCTGATTCACACAAAAAAACGCATCAGCGATACCACTTCCTGTAGAGAGAGGCCGCGACACACCTTGTACGAGTCTTGTGTTACCTTGTCTGTCCTCTCCCTCGCGTTAATTAGTGATACACTCACGCCGTCTTTAGAAGATACTAGTCCATTGACCACGACCGTTAGAGAATTCACACCTCTTCATCTAAAGCTAATAAACTCATCTTAACATAGAAAACAGCATGTGATGTAGCTTCTTCATCCGGAGGTGCTCATCCCTTTGTGTAAACAAAGAAAACGCTGTCTGTTCGTACGTATATCCCGTGAGCCTTCCTTCGTCCGACTCAACTGTTCCGGGTTTTTGTAAACATCTGCTCAGTACTCGAAGTATATCTGTTCACTTTCTCCGCGTTGCTCTGTTCGTTGGTCCGTAGATATACCCTTATTAATCAATATCCAGTCTTCTTGTAGGATCCACATCAGAACAGAGTAATTCCCTTGCTGGGGGTTAGGTTCCAGACAAATGCTTCGTCTGTCAATGTTTTCAAAGATCACTGAAGACCACGGTGAGTCAGAAGATGCTGGGAAGAATGGCGGATTTCAGATGATCCTGTCAGCATGTGAATCTGATTAACAGAGTACGAGGAGAGTATATCCTCTGAGCATCTCTTTTTTCCTCTTTGTTTTCTTTTGTTGCTCATTCATCAGAAACACATGGTCGATACAGCGCATTGCATCGAACGGTTCAATATCACACGATGTATCAAAAATTGTATTGATCCAACAATCTCATATAGGAACAAAAAAAACCTATGAATTTACTGAACCGCGGCTTAGGTTATTAAAACTCCCGCCAGAAGAGCTGGAAGTCTGACTTTATCTGGACAGATATCAGACTTCGTCAGCCCGATAAAGACAAAGTCGCCTGCACTGTAACTGCCTGATTATTATGTAAATTACATTAATAGACGGTCACATCGATACCGCCTGTACAGGGCGGAATTCGACGCATACATGTGAAATGTATGTACATCGTGTGGAGACTGGTCTCAGAATTAGGCACCAATCATGCATGTATTTGACAAATATTGACCGAGATCAATGATAGAAAAAACATCTGTCATTAATGTTCATAATTTGACTACTCTTTTTATAATAATCAATATTTTTTAATTTGTAACTTGTTTTACTTTTTTTTCATCTGTGTGATTCATATAAAGATACACATTAAAAATATTACCATGTGAATAATCGATACCTGATGCGAGGTAAATCAATATCAGTTATACTCAGGTGTGGTAACACAAAAAAGACTGAAAGGAAATAATAAAATGTTGGTTAGAATACTAGGGCAAGGTGCCACTAGGTTAAACCAGAGATGGACGAAACTAATTGACACATGCGAAAAAATTTTCATTCACGAAAAATTGACGCAACAATCCCTTTTGGAATCCAGAAGGATTGGAAATAAGGCTAGTAATGTAAGACTTAAATCCCACAGCGGCCACAAACCGCGGAATTAAACATGAAAAGAATCGCTGTTGAAATAATACGATATATTAACACAATAGAATTATGCAGGTATGACAACATTACCTGTATTAGTTTTCTTACGTAACCTCTCATTGTCTACAGGTAGAAATCTTATATATGTGTACATAGTGTTTATTTTTATATCAAATCGTACAAGGTCTTTTTTAACGGCAATTGTCCCGTACCAGCCTCGGATTCTGGCTTGTTAGTGTCAAATTTGGTCTCTGAGTAAAATTTAATTGTTTTTAATGGCCATATCCTCACTCCCAAAGCAACTTCAGGTTGAATTTGAGTGTATATTTATTGTAAGACTCTTAAAGTGTTGTTCACATGACTGACGTTTGGCCCGCTACTCCCAGTGGTTCGGGGGGGGGGGGGGGGGGGGGGGTAAGCCGTTTCCTGCGTACACTGTGAGGGACTGCGTAGGATTGCGGTCTTTAGTTGACCACTTTTACAGTCTAGGTAAATATTAACATTGACACACAAGTTGGTGTGTCCACACCATACTCACAGGAAGCCTGCATCGAGTCAACAGGAAAACAAATTGGATGGACTCACAACGACGTAATCCCACTTTACGTTTGATGGATGGTTTGCTGTGATGAGGAACAAATCGATGGAGGGTTTATAATGACCATTAATACGGCGCTTTGTCAATATATCAAGACGAATGTGTAATTTGTTAATTACATGTAGGCAAATATAACACTTCTATGTTGCACTGAATTGCATACCTGTATTTCATTCTGGCTGAAGTGCCCCTAATTCATATGGGTGTTCATCCAAGCTCAAGCAACTTGTTACCCGAGCTTTGGCTGTAACGCGCCGAGGGGACTAGGCGAAAAGCGTGAATGCGAATTGATCGAGGCCATTAGTCGAGACAGTCCCAATACCACCACATTCTGGAGTCAATTTTGCGCTCTCCCATGTATCATTTGAATATATCTATCATTTATTGATGTGAAGTTTTGAAACTGCTGATACGAACATTCCGACGAACACATTTCATTCAAGCCGATGAAGTCACTCTTCAGATTTTTAATGAATATAAAGAAAATAAGTTAAGAGGGTGAATGCTTTTAAAAAAGTAGGATAAGAAATTAAAAGATAAATTTAAAAAGAAACCAACATTTTTTAAGATACTTCAAACATATTGATATGAACAGATGGATGCATTCAAATCTTCAAATAGCACCATATATAGAATTTCAATACCATTAGTTTATTGAAATATAGCACCATATATAGAATTTCAATACCATTAGTTTATTGAAATATATTATTGCTTTTTATTTTTATTGGGGTAAAAATAAAGTAAGATTAAAAAAGAACCGATTTCAATCGACATAAGCTTCGAGCAATGAACCACTGTACACGAGAATTGTCATTTTGAAAAAAAAACTTTTCCCTCAAAATTTACAGAATTAATATATTCGTCGGGAAAAAATTAAATAGGATTTTGAGCTTTTAAATGTTTCCATCCTAACATTAATAAAAGATGTTGAATAAGATATCACAAACGGCTTTTAGTTTTACTGGAAATAGAAATGATTTGGTATATCTTATCTAATTATGTCGTAATTTCTTCATCTAAGAGCCTTTCTTCGTAATGTCAAGTTGATTATTTTCATAAATGCGACGAAAAAAATGTCGAAAGTTTTGATTGTATAAGAACATCCTGGTTTGTTCGGTATTTGTATTTTCCGTATCTAGGAAATTATCTCAACAAACGCTGTATTTTCTACAGTTATTCCAGTAACTGACACAATAATGTATAAATAGTTACTCACCACTTCCTACATGTACACATCAAAGAGAGGAAATGTGCTAATTATAGAACTGAACGCTATCTTGAAAAGCTTTTCTATTCAAACACATCCTACGTCTACATGGTGCTCATAACTGAAACAGCAACTTAGGTTGCGTAAACGATACATAACGCTGAGACCTAAGGACTATTTAGGCCGAATTAAGTTTTCACTGCGCATGTTTTTGCGCATTCTAATAAATTACAGTGTATTATAAACTTTTATGATTTTTTTTCCGATATCATTTTTATAAAATTGAACAGAATAAACAAAATACAGATAAAAATATTATTATTTTAAAAGAAAATTTTATTTTTTAACGTTTTCCGTTGAATTGTAGGTGAGCTTTTATGACGTTAATGAAGCTTTGTAGGAGTGCGTTATAAGAAATAACATAAAAGAAAAAGTGAAAATCGTACGCCGCTGAAAATCTTTACACAGAAATTCTGACTGAATAATGTTATCTTCGGGGTTTTTTTCTTAATTTTTGAATGAATCTACATGTATTACATCTTCATTTGTTATGTTTCAAATATATATAGCAACATTTGGTGTATTTTAATATTTTGAGATTGCCCCCTCTAAAAACCAGACGGTAGAATTTAGTATTTCTTACGTACAAGGTAGAAAATGATATTACTAATCACATACTACAATTTGAGAAAAAAAAGCTATTGTAGTATTTTTTTTAATCTGCTTTGAATTGCGGAAAATGGCAATTTTTCTATATACATGTATTCCTATAGTAAATGTACCTGTATTTGAACTGACCCCTAAAAAGAACCAGAAGGTTGATTTTCTTGAAACTTTGCAAATAAACTAGAGTTGATGTAACTTACATATGGTTAAAAATAGTTTTGTTAATGTAGTTCCCCCCCCCCCAAAAAAAAACCCAAATCGGCATCCTTAATATTTTCCTGAAAAATCAAAATGTTGATATATAAAATGTTATTCATTATGTATTGTGACCCGTCCCTCAAGCTTTCTTCTACTGTCATGCTGTAAAATTCGAATTTACGCCTCGCCTTCTATGGACTTTACCGACCCCACAAATTTCTGTACACAGTCATTAACAAACCTAATAAGTAATAGTATAAACTCAGTGCCACCTAGTAAAACATGGCATTACTACAGGCATGACTACCGCCTTTTTCGGCCATCATCATTTAAAAAAACCCATTTTTGTTTGTCTTCGTATCTATTAACAATCCAATTGACAGCTGGGGAATGATGTTACATCATTTTATAGATATATATTTTACTTTTAAATTTCATGTGTTGGCAAAATTGAGGAAGAGCATTCTTGGTGTTACTCATGCTGACACTTGAAATCGCTATATTGATTTAGATACATGTATAATGACTTTTTATTTAGAAATTCATTGCTAAAACGAGCTCAAGTGTTCCGGAAATGTTGTCTATTTTTCTATGAAAAATTTAACAATGGAAAATACTTTTAAAAAGGAAAACTAATTGTAAATGAGTTTTGATGATTAACAATTTTACCCCCCCCCCCCCCCAAAAAAAAAACCCAAACAAACAAACAAAACACAAAAACGACGCCGGAAATACAACGGCTGGGACTTTTCATTTTAATTAAGAAATATTTTGGAATCAAAGTAGTGAAACTACCTAAAGGTTTTTCAATAGCAGTGGTTTGAGTTTGGGTAGTATTTGGAAGAGTCTCATAGGGCTCGATCCGCAAGTTAAGCCTGTTGCTCTAAGTATAAAGCAAATTAAAAACATAAAACAAACATTGATGCGTCTTTTGTTTCTGTAGTTGTAGGAAGCGTTTATAGACAAGGTAGTTGGGTATACAAAAGGCACAGGAAATAAGCGTCGTATTCCTTTCCGTCGCTACTTCACTGTTTCCGCCATCTCTTCATTTCAGATGATAATTTACATCTTTTATTCAGAGAGAGAGAGAGAGAGAGAGAGAGAGAGAGAGAGAGAGAGAGAGAGCATCTCAAACATCACCCCGCCTTTTTAGAAAATATGTTTCCGCCATCTCATCATTTCAGAAAATAATTAACATCTTTTATTCTCAGAGAGAGAGAGAGAGAGAGAAAGAGAGAGAGAGAGAGTCTCAAACATCACCCCCCTTTTTTTTCTTTAGAAAATATGAATGTATAAGTTGGTTGTTGTGACCATGTGTTACACTTCGTTAGAGCCAGCCAGACAAGCACGCATCTTCAATTTTGTATATTAATATTAAAATCAATCAACGCTGTGTGCTCACTCGCATGGGGAGCGAGTCTCTTTGAAGTCTGACCCCTTTGGCGGGAAACATTCCAGGTAATTAGAAGCTAGGCACGTGCCCACAGCCTATTATCATACAGGTTTTGTCTCCAGCTAACGACGTCCATTAACTACAAACGATGGTCAGATACGAACCATGAACTTTGGTATAATGACATTTTCCTTCAGCCCATTTGATCCATTTAACAAGATTGGTATTACGTACCTCTTCGTGGATCAAAGCACCTAAGGTCAAGTAATGTTAAGATCGACTTAAGAAACGCAAAGTACAGTATCCGTTCAAAATAATGGCTTATATTACCTTACTGGACAAACATACTGAAAGAAGACCCCGGTGTATATTGCTATGTTTAAATTTTTGTGGTTTTATGCACTAGTTAGTTGACGTTTGAATGATAGTAACGCGATACACAGTCTAAAAACTTTTAATTTTTAATTTAGCGCATATTATACTTGATAGCCACAATCCATTTTTTGAATATTTTAAAAAAAGAATTGCGTTAATACAATACGAAATTGAATTATATAAAGATACGATGTCCAATTTTTGAAGGGAAGAGATCTCGTCTCGCGTCATTTCTGGGATGATATAATTGCATTCACCATACGATCATAACCGGTCCTACAATTATTTGCCCACTGATTTTTGCAGAAGATAAAAACACTTGATTGCATAAGTTGCAGAGGATAGAAATATGACGTCGGAAAATCAATGACAAAAATAATGAAAGATGGAGGATGCCGTGGACGTGGATAAATGGCCGTGGTTTACATTGATTGTGAGTCACCCCTCCTTACACGTAGGAGTCCACTGGCGAACTGCCACAAAGAAGGACAACTCGTGCTGACAGCGTATTGCCGAAGTAGCACTAGTTACAGCACGGATTAACACTAACGGACATTTCTTTGCCTGCATTTTGTTTAAGGTGGCAGGGGATAGTTTCGAACGAAAGACCCGGTCAAAATTTTGAAATAAAGAGAAAACATGAGGGGTAGCACTTTTTATCAGATATGGAATGAAAATGCAAAACTGTGGCCAAAATTTTCACTATCGGTTTTGTGCTTGAAAAGTAGGGTGGGTTCAGAACACGAAATGTCACCCGAAAAGAAGGTGATTGACTTCCATCAAATGGTGATTATTTGTATGGGTATACATTAAGCTACCAATCCTATGGTAGTTTATGGCAGTTGCTCGGGACTGGAGCATGATGCTGGACCCGTGCAAATATGAAAAAAGGGCAATCTTTCAGAAAATTTTGAGACCGTCCCTGGCTATTCTATATAGTGCTACATGTATATTTATAAGTTGTATTTGTTTTATTCAGAAATGTTTAAAAATTCTCAAAAGTCGGGACCATGTGTCCCCTGCATGCAAATCAATTTTAGCAAATTAAAAATCCATTGAAAAATTAAATCACATACATGAGCACTATCTGCCTCACATTTCCTCGACAAAAAAACCTATCCCCCTGCCACCTAAGGAACTTGTGCACCTCTTTTCCTACACTTGACCGGTAAACTCGGTGAATGCCATTGATATAAATAAACGAGTTCTCTTACATATGTAAAAATATGCATGTACTCGAATCTTTACTAACACGTTTGTCGAATTATTTACACTCCAATTTTTTACTTACTATAAATTAATTTACATCTTATAAAACAGACCTCCTTGGAAATTAAATATTCACATTTTCCAGTGTCCTTGTCTGTAATTTTGTAACGTATAGTTCAATACATTTCATCAGTGACGCATATGACGTATATCGGTTCGCAAACGGGGTTAACCCCCCCCCCCCCCCCCTTTTCCAAAGAGATGATGTTTATTTTGAACAATTGGTGGAAATTTTATGTAAGAATAAGGAATCATTCTTTGAACATTATGAAGTGATCAAATACGGTCGGGATGTGAGCATATCTATCATAAATCCCCCGACCGTAATTGATCACCTCATACTACTCAAAGAATAATTCCTTATTCCTTTAATAAATGCATTGAATTTGCTAAATAAGAAAATATAAAGAAAGGATGTAAACGAAGACGCATGTTATAAAAACGCCATCCATTGGACGTACAAGTACGTTAACGTCAATGACATCAATGGAGCGTAATTATTCTTACATAAACAAATAACTTGTCATTCATTTGAGGGTTAAAGACACGTTATATATATCCATTCTTTGGACAACTTGGCGACAACTGGGCAACCTAAGATTGTTGAAATTTGGAACCCAACTGTATATAAAACGTAAGGCTCTTATATAATTGTGATCTGTTCTTTTTCTAATATTGTAGAACGTAAAACGGTTGCCCATTATCAGAGTTTCAGGAGCTCCAATTGTGACGGTATCAAATAATTGTTAACAGTAACAAAAATATTCTCCATAAAAGTCAGCTTATGAATCGGGATCATATACATGTAAATATCATACGAAAGTATATAGCTTTTGCAAATGATCTGCATAAACAAAAGTGCAAGATAATATTCCTGTTTGATTCTTGACATTTGAATTAAAAAGATTTTGTACAAAGCAATGTATATAAAGTGTTGGTCCATCTTGTTCCTGTCTCTTAAACAGAAATGCAACAGAAATACAACACAGAGTTATATTTTAATGAATAGACTAATTGCATAAAAATTACAAAATAGTAAATTAACAATTCCGTGTAATTTAATTAATCACGTATTTAAGCGTTGTTTTATCAGTTCGTGATAATAATAAATACTGGTAAAATAATTTTGTACACTGCTGAAGAGAAAAAAAATATAGAAAAAAGTATATTGCACTCAAAATGATTTAAAACACTTTGAAATTATGGTGTTTTTTTTCAAATATGATATTAAACAAATTATTTTATAAGAGTTGTCAAAATCTATAGATAAGTTGAATTAGTTCAACTTGCTAGCGTACGAGTAAACTGAACCTAGGTCCCTTCTCTGTATTCTGTGTGTTTCCAGAAACAAAACAAAAAACACGCTAATGCTAACGGTGGGCTAGTAAAACTGCAGAGGATAATAGAAATACAATAGTTATATGTTGTCAGACGGCTACGACAAAATGCTAAAAATTACTTGCATCAAGTAGTTGCTAACGGCAGATAGGACGGGCATTTCAACACACAATTTTACAGGTATTGTTAAATATTTTCTTTAAAACAAAATTCTATATGCAACTGATATATGAGAACTTTATATGTCATATAAAGCTTTACTGACTTACGTTTGCACACAGCCGAAGGCTGACCGCTTCTTGACATCTTTGTTCGAATAGCGATACTCGATATCGATACCAATATCTGGACACTTAAAAATACAGGGCCAACATCGACGGAAGTCGGACCAGCGTGATTATATTTACACAACAAACCCATCAAAACTGACAGAAAACTTGTTAATATCATTATCATAACTGCACTGCTCCAAGAGCCAATACATCCCTCTGTGTGATTTAAAAAAGCGAGAGCAGATTAGTTAGTGCGATAAATTTTGACACTTTGCTATGCGAACAGTCTATCTGTCATGGAAAATCAATACAACTTTGGAAAATATCATTTCCCATTCGTAATATTTGCCTAACACGATGAGTCAGAATAAGGAAGCAGTGATTGAAGATAACAATTATGATAATGAGACCAGCGAGTTTTTCGAAGAAAATATATATTAGAGCCAGTTATATATTTTTCTCGGTTCAAACTGACTAATACAATCATGACCGATATTTTTCGAAAGAAAAAAAATATATATATATTAAAATTCGTTTAGTACGAACACGGATATAGCGAATTCTCGGATATAGCGAAGTGTTTTTGAATCTCGGTAAAATTCTTAACAAATCTATAGTAAATTAACGGATATAGCGAACTCATTTTGAGTCCTGTAGAGGTGAATAATAACGAATTTTAACACTTTTATAAAGAAATTCTTTACAGGTAAAAAAGTTTGCACTACTATTTAACATAATAGTTTGAATAAATTTATTTTCATAAATATATTTTCAATTCATAATCCGATTATCAAAGGTATCAAAGTAATGTATTTTTATTTTAAGCCTCAATTAACAAAAATTATAGTCTGGTGAAAGAAAACATGGATGTAGTGAATTTGCTGTAGTTATTATTACAATTTCGTTATACGGATAAAACGAATTACGGATATTACGAAGTAAATCCATTGGTCCCTAGGATTTCGCTATAACCGAGTTTTACTGTGTATGTATATATATATATATATATATATATATATATATATATATATATATATATATATATATATATATATATATATATATATATATATATATATATATATATATATATATATATATAATTTACTTATATATATATATATATATATATATATATATATATATATATATATATATATATATATATATATATATATATAATTTACTTATATATATATATATAATTTACTTATATATATATATATATAATTTACTTTTATATATATATATATATATATATATATATATATATATATATATATATATATATATATATATATATATATATATATATATATATATATATATATAATTTAATAATTTTTTATTACAAATCATAATATAATGATAATATATAATTTTATAATTTAATTTAAAATATATATATAATTTACTATTATATATATATATATATATATATATATATATATATATATATATATATATATATATATATATATATATATATATATATATTTATTTAAGAAATGAACTCAATGTCTACCCAAGTTATACGAGTATAACCTGGGTTGGGGCAATTTACGCTTTATAATCCGCGAAGCGGATTATAAAAAAAGCGTAAATTGCTCCAACCCAGGTTATACTCGTATAACTTAGGTAGATATTGAGTTCATTCCTTATAATTTAATTTTCTGTAATTTGCTGTACAAATTGAGTCCGTTTACTTTTAAAAATGATATTAATCTGTTCAAAATTCAAACGTAACGTCAAGCGGATTAGTACGTTTTTGACGTTAGTGCATTGTGACGTGTCTTGTGACGTGCAAACCAGGTTATACAAATTTAACTTAATTTTTCTATCCAATCAAATGCCGCGTTACAACCAGAATTAAATTATATATATATATAGGAATGTCAATTTTCCTCGGTTGGCTTAGTCGGTCGATTAATCGGAGACTTTAGTTGAGCGTTAGTCGATTACTGGCTGATTTATTTGAAACTTTGTGTTCTTTTTAAATTCAATAATGCAACTGTCACATTCATCTTACCTTAAACTAAAAAACATGTAAAGACATGATACATGTAATAATTGCGAAATGAATTTGTTTTGAAAAAAAAACTGAAAAGTAAACTATATATATATATTCGGTAGAAAATGTCCTGTCTTTTCTGTGTGTGTAACGCTAACACATAAATGAGCTTTACATCCTCTTAGGCAGATCAAATGTGACCTGTTCACAATCATCTAGTAATCCAATGAATTATAACTAACTAGATGAAACACAAATTGTTGACAATGACAATGAACTTTATTCTCAGAATTGAATTTACAGCGTCGAATAAAAAACTTATGTACAGTATGTACAAAATACAATATAATAGATGAAAATCATTGGTACATGCATGATGAAGGGATATCAGCAGACACGTAGCATCGTTTTTGAAAGTGGGGGGGGGGTGGAGGGGTGTGGGTGGGGTCGGGTCGGGTCGGGGCAGACTCTTGACAAGCAAAAAAAAAATTCAATTTATTACATGGTCCCATAATAGTGGGGAAGCCAACTCCATATTACTTAAATTTTTAAAACTTTAAGAAAAATATTTGCTGCGCAAAAAACTGCCCCCCCCCCTTGATGCTTCGTGCCTGAGCAGATTAAGAGAGCTAACTCTCTTAAATATAGTATATAATAGTTTATAAATATAGGTAAGTTGGTTTATGTCTGTGACATTGAACAGTGTTTCAAATTTTACAACATTTGGATTTGTTATGAAATACTTTGGTAAACATATAACCCTTGAATTTGATATATATACATCAGTACAATTGAAAAGATAATAAAATTCATCCCCAATTTCATTGCAAGCACATAATTTACAAATTCTGTTTTCTCTAATGACAATATTTCTTACATAGTTTTGTTGGCAAAATCAATAAATGTTTTTTAAATTCCAGTGATTTTTTTTAAAATCCCGTAATTTAAACCTTTTGGATAATTTTGTACCTCACAATACCATGATTGCTTAAATTTGTCTCATTAAATATTTTATACTCTAGATTTTAACCAGGGTATGTTTATTGCGTTTTCATACCATATATATGTCAATCAACATTGATTTAAGATTTTCTTAATAGCTTCGCACAATGGGTTCTTAAAATTGTTCTCGAGCACATGTCCGTCTAAGAATACACCAAGGAAACCGATGGAGAAAAAATGGAACTTGACAGATTAAAATGTCGAGAAATAAAAACTGTTACTAGTATTTACATTCGTAGGCCAAAAACTACCGAGTTAAAAAAAATGAATGATACATTTAAATTCTATTCACTTTATTACGAGTAATCGACCAGGAAAATTTTAGTCGATAATCGGTGTGGCCGAGCAATAGTCGAGTACGATAGTCGAGTACTATTTATATATATATATGAGTGTGTGTGTGTGTGTTTGTCGAAATTAAACTAATGAAAAACAATGATCGCTATGTCTTAAATAATAGAAAACATTAAAACAAAATATCCATAGTCAGTTATTAATAAAATGGAAAGAATTCTTAAATTGAAAACAATCACACACTTATGTAGCTGCAGGTCGTCCATCCGAATTTTTTCAGACCGGGAGCTACGGACCTGCAGCTAACACTTATGTTGATTATAACAAACTATATCAAAGGAGGTGTGGAAGACCTTATTTTATCGATACTCTTCCAAAATGAAATTGAAAGTAACAGTGTATTACATTTGCAGTATACTTTCCTCTAACAGCTAGCGAAGTCAAATTATTTGCTTTAGATCTTAGTTATAAATTCCAAACCGATACGGTGAACATATTTTAAATATGATTTATAGTATAATTTATTTGCTAAATGAATTATTAACGACGTACATGTACAATGCAGTGTATATTAGTCCATTAACAATAGTAACATAAAATTAATGTGTTCTTAAAATAAATAAATGAAGGAGAGACCATTCGATCTAGATACTTTCTCAAAATATGAAATCAGAGGTTTTTTTCTTATCCAAGAAATAAATATAAGAAAGTAAAACAAATTCTTAGCAACATTTACGGGTATGATGAGACGTAATCTGTAGCAGTTTAAACATTGAAGACATACCAGGAATAGTTCTTGATTTATAATTTTGTAGGTATTTGTACATGGGACATATAATGTTATATATTGTATTATTATAATTTCATGTTAAGAAATCTGATTGGCTTAGACGCAGTTGGTTATCTGTTCTATTACCCTCTGCGTTAGCAACACACTTGGCAACGAATTGTTACATGTGCGTAAATTATGCACGTACGGTTCGCCGTAGAATTCACTTTATTTCTATATAAAAGCAGTAAAATTTTCTTTAAAAATAAGACATTCAGTATAATAAAATAAATAGTGCCTGTTAGGGAGGGTAACTGTTGAAATTGACACCCCTCGAAAACCATTGTCAACCTCCGCTTCGCGTCGGTTGACAATGGTTTTCTCGGGGTGCCAATTTCAACAGTTACCCTCCCAAACAGGCACTATTTATATACTATCACACACATCGATATCCCAAAACGTTTTATACCATCTCAAAACCAAAGGGCAGATCACTCTAATTGAACAAAATTGCCACTGGTTCCTGGTGAGGTGTGTAAAGATAAAAAACAACAACATTAATTTAGAAGCACTGATAACCACTCTAATTCATTTTCAAGCCTGTTTAAGGAGGCTAGATGCTCAACAAATGAGCCATCAGATCTACCTTCAAATTTTAGTACAAGGTTTATTACCAATATGTCGTGTTAAAAAAATGCATGAAATGAAAATAAAAACGCTAGTGAATGCATATTTATTTCCACATTTTAGACAACAATTGTCAGATATACATGATTAATTTACCTCTGTGAATATATATTTTCTATATAAAATTACAACAAATAAACACGCTATTCTATCTGACCGTGAAATAGTTTCCGTGCTATCTTCCCATTGTGAATAGTCACCGAAACTGTTCCCCAGGGCATTCGTTTTCCCTCCTTTTTAAACTCGGAATACATCTGACGTCATCCGACAAATAAAGTTTTCTTCGGTATGATAAAATACCTATTTCACCCCTGCGAATGTGTTCAGAATGTTTTCTTTATCGTTGCTAAATATGTAATAAATCCAGAGGTGCTCGAATGAAAGTTCACGAGACTTCACCGAGATTTGTTCAGTTCCAGTGAAATTTCGAGCGGAAGTATAAGTGTTCGGATAATATTCTCAAAATACGTAAGTACTGGTCAAATTTCATATTATATCCTACTTTGATTTATGTTAAAACATCAAAATCTTTTAAGGTGTATGTCTTATTTCACCATCTAGGCGGTTATTTAAATTTAACGATGATATTCAGAACAGAGTTATCGTTCGTGTTCAACCACGTGTAGAGTGGTTGAAAATATAAACATTGGGTTGCTAAATAAAATCATACCCATTTTTGATGCTTGTGGTGTGCAATACTATGTTTTTAAAAAAAATGGGTGAATGTTTTGCAGAAAAACTTAATACATCAAGCCATTTTCAAGGAACATTCTGCATAATATAGTATAGTCTCTTTCACTATTAATGTTATTACTAGGTCAGGCGCGGATCGAAAATTAATTCCTAATTGGGGGGGGGGGGGGGGGGTCTCTACTACGCATGTTAATTGTTGCAACAGCAGAAAAAAAACTATTTTTTGTATTGTCGCATTTATTTCTAGAACACATTTTATCCACCAATTAATGAAAATAAAGTTTAAAATCAATATACATCTAGAATTTATATTTGACAAGTACCTAGATTCTATAAAATAGACTATAAACACGAGGCACGATTTTTACTGCGAAACTGAAAGGGTCAAATAAAACCACGTGGTCTAAAATTTAAATGACAATAACATTCGCAGGGGTGTATTTACTGGTCATGAGGACGATAGCAAGTTTATGGTCCCCCCTCGACTGCAACTATTTCCCTCGGCTTTGCCTCGTGAAATTAGTAGCTGTCATGGGGAACAATAAACTTGCTGTCGTCCTCATAGCCAGTAAATAGGTATATAATATAAAGTATCTGCCCATTGGTTAACTCGCCCTTTACTTTCCGCCATGACGTTAAAGCTATATATGGCGTATTTGGAGTAAATTTTTTGACATGAGTTTTAGTAAAAATATACACCATGCTTCTTATAATTAGACGTTTCACAATATCTAGGCCCGTAAAACATGTTCTTTCTTTCGTTATTTGTCTCCAAACTTTGCTACACGTCTGATGAATATTAATGTGATCGGCCATTTGTAACGCCACTGCGCACGAGTGCGGGTAAACCTATTATTGGAACAGTTTGTTTACAAATTAGAATCACGTTTTTCATGTCTTAAATTAGATAATTCTTATATTAGATGATACCCGAAGCATTATCATTCCGTTATTCATTAATGTAGAACGATATAAATTGCTTATTATGTGTAATAAGGATGAAACACTATTTTAGCATCAACGACACAGTAAAATGAGTGGATACCCCCTCTTCCGAGGGATGCATGTACTGAGAGTGTTTATTTATTCTTTATTCAAAAATTTCTCTAAACGAAAACCCACTTGTGGTTCATAACTTATAAAGTAAAGACATGGAACACATGAAGCACGTACGAAACTGACCAGTAAAACCCCTACAACTTCATGATAAAAAACTTATTAAACTTAAGTTTAATTTGGCTTTAATTCCTATTCCATCAATCTACATGGTATCCGATGACAATCTTCCCTTTGTTCTTATCCTTGTCAGTCTGTCTCTTTTTACTTTCTTGGCCAAATCTGTCAAACTTAACGGTATTACGGGTAAACCTATCTTTCTCGTCGTCGCCATTGTTGTGATAAACTTACCGTGGTATCACGTGGCCGATTTAAGGCGGGGTTTATTCAAATGCTGTATTTATTGTGGACGCGAAAATAATTATAAAAATTATTTATTAATTTCTATATCTTTTTAACCCGATTGATATAAACTGCGTAATTTATTGTGAAGATATATCTTTATATAACATATTTAAATAAAGAAATCAATCAAATATTTCTTAGCATGAAAAAATACGCCACATACACCTTTAAATTATTGGTTGAAATTGTAGCCTGATAAAAAATAAGGCAAAAATTTCTCGAAAGAACAGTTACCCTTATTAGACAGGATTAAAAGTTAAATTAAATGCAATTTTAGTTGCAAATTGCAAAACTATAAATGTGAAAATTGTTAATAATGCATGCATCGATGGAATGTTATACTTTTTCAATTCTTATTATTAATAATAACTTATAATGCTTGTTTTCTAACCATTACAAAGAAGACCTCATTTATACTGTTGCATTCCTCACTGTGTACTATATTTCAAGAGCTGTGTACTTTATGTCAAGAAAATTGAAACAATGCATGAAATAAAATGAGGTATGTAACCCTTTTTTTACAAAAACTCCATCATGTCATTATATAGGCTACCTTTAATAAGTATAACCGTGTTCCTCGGCACCCTTTCTGGAAAGTTTTTTTTTCCATCAAAACTAAAATCGTTTCAAATTAATCCATTTTCTTTATTATTTTTTTTTATCAACCAGAGACTGCCTAAGTATCGGACTGCGATCCATGACACGTGGGTATAGTCCACAAATGCATTTTCCATAGGCGGTAATGTTAAGGCTCTGTCACACCAAGCTGCGTCCCCACGGCGTGTTCACGGCGTTGTAAAATTCATGGAATCGCCGTAGGATCGCAAAGAAAATTCAGAAAAAATGTACAGTTTTATTTGAACATTTTACAAGTGGAGATGTCACGACGTCCTGACGGCGATCGAAGCGTTCTTACGGAGCTCCCACGGCGTGTAACTGCGTTTCCACGGAGTTCTACTCGGCGATTAACTGCGCTCTCGCTGAGTCTCCACCGAAAGCTCATGACGTGCTAGGAGTTTTTACCGCGCGTCCACGGCGGGCTCTGCGCGCTGACTGCGTGCACAAGACGTTCTTTACTTCTTGGTAGGTTAATTAATATTAATTTGTACAATTGTATGGGAAACAAACAAGAATTTACAACAAGTAAATGATTAAAAAATTGTATTGATTTTATGAAAAGGTACATTGTAATTGAAACATAACTACTTCTAACCAATTTGTGAAGGACTAGGACAAAACTCTTAGTAGTCAGGTCTACAAAAAAGATCCGTTATTAGTTGTTAGAAAACATAGAAAAGATGTGTAAACATCAGAACCAAATGGCATAAATTCCATCTACGTCCATTGATAGGTCTTGGAATATAAGCAAATGCTACTTTTTACATAGTCATCTACATCCAGTAAGTTTGATAATTATTACATTGCTTGCTATTGTACAACAGCCATTGTTCGAGTTTTCGTGGTTTTGACGACAACGCACTGGAAACGTGGGAGCGAGGTATAAACGCAGAAGAAACGTCACGAAAGCGCGATGAACGCAGCAACAACTCTTTGGGGTCGCTGTGTGAACGCAGCCAAATGAAAAACAACTTGTTCAAACGTTGTGGATGCGCAGTGAGAGCGCGATAGAGACGCAGTGAGATCCCAAAGGACTCCGTGAGGTCTCCGTGCAGGCGCAGTTGACTTACATGTATCACTGCGTCTACACTGCGATTAGCTGCGTTCCTTGAGCGCGCCGACGGAGCTCTCGTGGCGCTGTTGGAGATCTTACGGCGCAGTTACGGCGACCTCACTACGCTTCTACGGCGTGTTTATCAGAACGCAGAGCCACGGCGCGTACTTTGTGCATGTTCAAAGTACGCGCCGTGGCATGGCGTTCTAAAATGTTCAAGGCGATCCCATCGCGATGGACGAAGATGCCGTTGCGCTGTAGGAGACTACTGCGTTTACCTTGGCGTTTTACATTATTTAAGGACGCAACGTGATCGCCGTGAGGAGGCAGCTGCGGTGTGACAGGGGTTTTAACATTAGGGTTCATAGCTCCGGCCCTAATTTTCGTTCAGCAACGAGGGATCTCTTGAATGAAAGCTCATCAAATTGTCTCTTTCCTGTTAAAATTTCGTGGTGTGAAGTCATATTCGTTTTCGGCAAAATGCGTCTAAATTGAAAAACTCTGAAAATGAAAGTAAAAGTAGGGAATTTCACGGTTTTGGAAATGGTGTGCGTCAAAAATTTCAATTCCTTTCTTCAAATGATAATTCAATTTTGACACTTGCTTTTAAAATTGCAAATCCTCTTTTCTGACATGTGTCAAGCATTTTGATTAAAAATGTCCCAATAAATTTATATACACTCTGCAAGTATAGGAACTATTTTGCTTAAAGGCACTACAATTTTGGTAGTCTCGTTCAACCAGACGGAGACAGCCGAGCGTCTGGTTGAACGAGACTACAATTTTGGGGGAATACCCAGCTTTAATTTTTTATGGAGCACAGTTCTCTTTCTTTTTTGATTCTTTTTTTTCAAATCTGTTTATACAAATGATAAGATCCCGTTACACACCTAAGCGGTCCCTTTTTGGGAGTTGATTTTAATCAACTCCCCTATGCACTTACTCGGGCAAAACGAAAGTGAAACAGTGTTTGGACCTAAGCACAAGCACAAATCAATTATATCGCTGACAACACTTAGTTCTTGAAAATAATTGATAAATTCGATGCTATGTATTCTGAAGCATTGTTTTTCAAGAAAACTTATTTATAAATACCATGAAAATAGTAAGATTTTAAATTGTACAAACAGTTTAGATATTTTTTTAAAGTCGTATGTATTCCTTCGCTAGAGTTCAAAGTAGTCTCGTTCAACCAGACGCTTGACTGTCTCCGTTAATATCCGACAAAACAGAGTCTCTCTTGCTTGTCGGAGATAAACGGAGACAGTCGAGCGTTTGGTTGAACAAGACAAGAGTTCAATCTTGCCTGGATCCGTACAATTTCTCAGAAATATTTCGATTACTGATACCACTTGCCATGCAAAATCACATATCGTTGATTTTGAATAAATGATAATCGATAAAATCAACTCCCGTCAGTACTTCAGTACTTTGATTAAAAGAATAATTATAGAAAATCTACGATGTTTTTGATAATTTTCAAACGAGAGTGAAATTCGTATCGTTTTATTTCATTATAATGACTGACGCATATCGATGGTTTTGGTCGGTATGCATAACCCTCTATATATAGATAAGGGAAATTCCTGTCAGGCTAAAATTTACATCCCATTTAGACCATATCTGCACTTCGTAGTTTTTGATGTTTACAAATACCTACAGGTTGCACTACAGTATTAAATTCTCCTATATATTCTTACCAAAATTACCTACCTTTACATGGTCATCACTGATTCAAAATGAACTTCTCAGAAAATACCTTTTCACATCTTGTAGTACTAGTCTTACTTTACAATTTAGTACAGAAAAATACTTACCCATCCAGCAAGGCGTGAAATTTTGTTTACATCAAAGTCAATCAGGTGCTTTGTAACCATGTCTAAGACCTTATCACCCCCATATTAAAGAAAAAAAATTAAAAATAGTTAACAGTTTCAAAAAAAATTTTCATTTCTATTTTCTGATTAGACATACCCAAGTTTACAACTCATAAAAAAAATGGACACCTACCTCTCCAGGAAAGTCCTGAAAACAAGGAAAAAACTCAGGAATTATTTCCCGTCGGCCATGTTTTGACGTGAACCTGGACTGAATTACTGTAATGACACCTGCAAAAAAAATAAAAATTTGCTAATGCTGTTCTAATGATTGAAATAAAAAGTTTAAAGATATATATATGTGATTTTGACATTAGAAATTTTTCTGATATCCTAATCTGGTAAATGAGGCCAAACAAAATAATGGTCAGTTTTCAATAAAGTGATGTTGATTAGGTACTATCAGGGGTGATTTTAATTTCAATTTTTTAGTAACTTGTGTTTTGTCATTTGTAATGATTTTTTCCTACAATAATGTTTAAATGTTGAATTGTGTAAAATTGTGTTTAATATGGTTCTGTGTTGCTCAAGAGGAATTCTAGGGGGAGAAGTATACAGATTTTGATATGAAATATTGAATATTTCTCTAATTAAACTTATTAAACTTGAAATTTGTGTTGTGTTTTTCCTACCAATTTCTGTTGTTACCATGGAGAATTACCTTGTCTTCATTGTACTGCAAATGAGTTCAGGATCTGCCAACATAATCAGCCATGAAGTCCCAATTTGCCATGGTGCTGTCAGCAAGAGCTGGCCATTAGAGTCTGAAGAAACAAGAATTAGTCATGGGTAATAGATAAGCTGTTGTTAAATGGGGGCCCCAAATCTTGAAGTTTAGTATTCTGAGTAAAGCAAGAGAGCAAGCAAAGCAATTTATAAGCAATCAAAGCAATAGTATGAGAGGAAAAAGCAAGAGCAAAAGCTGTTATTTCAAAGTCGGGGATGGCCGTCGCAGGGGATCACCTCATGAGGGATGGGAAAAAAGACAAGGCGGGTCCAAGTATGTCAGGGGACAGACAACTACAGACATTAGCAAGACAGGGGAATGTATTTTAAGAGACAACGTTCTGCATACAGAGCCGAAAGAGACCATAATGCAACTCCGCACCAAGACACCGTGCACCATGCCTCAGCCTAGCCCTACCACCGAGGCTGAAAGAGACACGTATAGACTGCTTCATGCTGGAAAAACATGCGACATGTTCAATGCAGCATACCATATGCACATGCTGCAGAGCCCAAACTGCCCAACAAATTTACAATTTGACTTCGAAAGGGAAAAACAGAAGGGCGTCTGCTGGAAAGAGACCCTAAAATGCATTTACTGCAACTTCCACTCGGAGAGCACGAAACTTTACGAGGAGACAGAGTCAGAGACCCGTGGGGCTAAGACAGCAAAGCCAAACATTGGACTGTGGGTTGCACTCATGGACAACCCAATAATGGGGACCACACTACAGGAAATCTTCATGGCTCTAAACTGTCCTGCCCCGTCATACACAGGCTTGCATTACACTGCTAGCAAGGTGGGACCCCAGATTGTCAACATGGTGAGGGAGGACCTGCAGAGAGAAAGAGCTCACCTTAAGGACGTTCTCGAGAGCCATGGATTCCCTCGCCAAACACCCATTCCAGTAGAAGGGGACGGGAGGTATAATAACCCGCTGTACTGGTCGCGGGACAGAACACCATTCCAGCCAGCAACTCAGATGACGTACACTGTATCCGAAAATGTGACGCCTGAAAAGAAAATCATAGGCATAGCACTTAAGAACAAGCTGTGTCACAACAGAGTAATAGGAAGGACATGTCCAGACCATCCTGGGAAATGCACCGCCACCCTAATGATAGATGAGCCCATCGGCAGAGAGGATCTGGCCACTGAGGAAATTTGTCAAGAATTCCTCAGTGACCCCGAGCCAACATACGTCAGCCATATCACTACCGATGGAGACAGTGCAGCCTCCCGAGGAGTCCAGAAGGCCATGGGTGTACACGGACAGACAGTGGAGGCCCTCCGTGACACCCGTCATTTGGCACAATCACAGAAAAAGGCCATTGATAATGCCAAATTCAGTGAGAGAATGTTTCCAGGAAGAACAGCGACAGACAGACAAGGAACAAAACGAAAATTCTCCATTGATTTAATGAAGAGATGCTCAGCCGAGTATGACCTTGCGATCAAGAAGCATTGTGGGGACACAGAAAAGCTGGTGAATGCACTGAGTTATGCCACAGATTCCATTGTGGACTGCTATGCTGGCAGATGTGGCAGGACATGTGCCGATCATTCTTTTGTGTGTAAGGGACACCCGGAAAAATGTTGGCCGAAGGAGTACCTCCCACCCCATGCCAGGACACTCCACCCTACTAAAGAGGATGAGGATACCATACGAGGACTTGTCAGTTATCGGTTTAACAGAAATACACTTACAACCACCCGATATGGAACCAACACCCAAAAGTCAGAGGCCTTACACAGAGGATATTCAAAGTCGAACCCCAAAAATATTACCTGTTCTGCCAACTTTGGGCCTAAAATCTTCTCCGCAGTCCACCGCTTAAACCATGGTCCAGGAGAATCAACTACGCTCAAGTGCTCTGCCCTCGGAAGTCCACTGCCAAGTGGTACTCGTGTATCCCATCAACTGAAAAGGAGACAAGAGAAATACAGCCGTGATCGACAGAGAAAACAATCCTCCGCTTACCGTGCAAAGAGACATGCTTGTGTTAAAAACAAATTTGAGATGTACTTTCAGCGTAAAACTGACAGTGAAGTGGGTTATGTAAAGGGGATGAATAATCCTCCCTTACCTAAACCTGACACCGAAAAAAAAAAAAAAGAACATTCATACAGCAAAACGCGCAAGTGACTTACCTCAGTGCTGCTCGAACAGACAATCTGGATGTCCCGCATGCTTTAAACAGACTTGTGGAATTAACTTTTTACATAACTGTCTTTCATTATTTACATGTGGTTCCTCTAAATTTAAGTGTAATGGATTGATGCATAGACTGTTGTGACAAAGATGTGAAATGTGCATACCATGTGGAATCTGTAATGTGTTTGTGTGTAACATGTACATAAATCTGTGTGCTAATAAAACTTTTGTTGTATTGTCTGAAAATGTAACTTTAACTCGTCCATACATTGGTCCTTGGTTAGCCCCCCTCCTTCTTCTATTAGTAGCTAAATTATTGTCAAAAAAATCACACCCCAACCCATTAACCCTACCCCTATCAATTTTCTCTAGCAAAATCTCTAACTTTTCCCGCCTCCACTCAGCATCCATGATGATCTGTAAAAAATCCTCTCTGAGACCTAGACTCCCCATGTGTAGTGAAATGATGCTGAACAAGTCCGATAAATAGAATCCCTTACCTTCCGAATTGCCTCGCTGCAGGTTGCACTACAGTATTAAATTCTCCTATATATTCTTACCAAAATTACCTACCTTTACATGGTCATCACTGATTCAAAATGAACTTCTCAGAAAATACCTTTTCACATCTTGTAGTACTAGTCTTACTTTACAATTTAGTACAGAAAAATACTTACCCATCCAGCAAGGCGTGAAATTTTGTTTACATCAAAGTCAATCAGGTGCTTTGTAACCATGTCTAAGACCTTATCACCCCCATATTAAAGAAAAAAAATTAAAAATAGTTAACAGTTTCAAAAAAAATTTTCATTTCTATTTTCTGATTAGACATACCCAAGTTTACAACTCATAAAAAAAATGGACACCTACCTCTCCAGGAAAGTCCTGAAAACAAGGAAAAAACTCAGGAATTATTTCCCGTTGGCCATGTTTTGACGTGAACCTGGACTGAATTACTGTAATGACACCTGCAGCACGTAGCTCCAACATGGCGACGGAATCATATACCAAGTTTTTACCTTTTGGGAAACAGTATCATATATTTTTCTTTCATGGATTATCATCTAAGGACAGGGAATGGACAACAGATACCATAAAAGAATTAGAACTATACGGATATATTGGTGGGCGCAACAGCTTTCATTTTGACTCTTCCGTATCTGTGGTTGAAAATGTCTTACGAGTGTTGGATAAATCAATAGCTTTAGCGTTTGTTCTCTCCCAAATTTCCACAAACTGTAAATCTTTTGTATCCAACATGGATAGAACAGTTACGTACATGCTACAACAAGAAATGGAAAAGTCCATCGTGCCTGTGTTAATTGAAGACTGTAATGTCCCCCTGTGTTTGGTACATTACCAGCCTCTAGTTGCATACGATGAGAGAAATCGTTGGTGGCCCAAGCTGATAAGAGTTCTGTCTGTTGAAAACCAGTCTTCGAGTAGCGGCGAGTCAGATGAAGAGATCAAAGTAAAGTGTGATGAACTCATGCAAATGCGTTCTAAAAAGAATCTAAGAAGACAAAAAAGATTTCGAAAAATATGTCAGAGATCTGGCTTATCCACATATATAGGCCAGATAGGGGAAAAAGAAACTCGCAGAATTCTCACAAAAGCTTGTGGTGTAGAAATTTCATCACACTGTCTCGTTTTAGAATTGGACAGGTTTGTTGATACTATGGAGAGGAGTAGAGATGCAATGGTCGAGATAGGAAGGTTGAATAAGAAGGTCAAAATTACAGAAATCAAACTACATCTAACAGAGGAGAGCGAGCCCAAATTTGTACAGTATTGTAAAAGAAACCACGAAAAACTGATTAACTATATTGAACAATCTCTAAACTTCAACTGTTATGGAGAAACATATGATAGAATGACATATAATGTTAGATTTTGCGGACTTTTAAATTATGAGTTACTTTATTTGATGAATAACTTGGCAAGAAACCTGTATCTAGTCAAATTTCAAAAGCGCTCAGAAGATTTCGAATCATATGAGAATAGAGTCAGAACTTTTGATACATATCCCATAAAAGGAGAGTTTATTGATGAAATAGCAAAAGCAGGATTCATTTACTGTGGTAGTTCAATGACTTGCACATGCTACCAATGTAATCAAAGCATTTTTGGCGAATTACACAAATTGCAGCCATCAGAAGAGTTTATGATTAAACATCACATTACATGGAATACTGATTGCAAACATTTAAGAAAATATTATGGAACTGATATTATAGATCCTGCACCTCTTTATCATGAGAGAGATGATCCCTGCGAGACTACCGAGAGTAGAATAGCACATAATCTACATGTAATTGAAACGGCTAAAACAAAGCTTGCTGTAGAATTAGCCAAAGTCGGGTTTGTTATACTAGTAGTTTTTGAAACAGGTATGCTTGTCGCTTGTTTTAAATGTCACTATTATCATTATATTATCCCAGATATTGATTACATAAAACAGTTAGAAAGAGACCACTTACTTTGTTCGGGAAAAGATTGTCCGTTTCTCGTTGAAGAAATGGGGATTCCGGCTATTATGAACTTTAAAAAAAAACATGGAAGAGAAACTCATTATAAATCATCCATTATAATGAAGTTGATCATGATGAGAAAATGACTTGATCATTTTAAAAGGAGTACGTATGTTAGTAGATTTCCGGATCAAAAATTGAAAACGCGTGTAAGTGATCAGGATTAAAAACAAAGAGAACATGCGCGGCGACATACCTAGAAAGTAACTATAGATACAAGTCATCTATTTCTCAAAATTTTCCCGTAACATATTTCTGAAATACTTTAAAACTAAACTGTCAACTTTTCTGTATCAATCAACATTAAAACCATTTTACGTCTGCCCCTAGTGTGCAAATTATTTTTCTATCAAATATGTCGAGATGCCAGATAAATATATTGACAAGCAAGATAATAATGTAACATTTAACATATTTATGTTAACATATAAGGATATTGCAATTAGATGAGAATTATAGAAAAATTCACAAAATGTATAATTTCGCCCACATTATTATGACTTCCAATATGCTTCTTATTTATGTCGACATGCAGTTTATTTATGTTTACTTGCTTTAATGTTAATTCTAGTGTCCCTGCGTGAATGGATGATAAAGAAACATTTTTTATCAATATTGTACACCATCCTAATGTATATGTTATTAAGAGGGTGAATGATAAAAAGCCAGTTAGCTAAAAATGCATGCATCTTATATTAAATATTTTGCTGTTTTCAAAACGTGCACTTTTTTCAGTTTTGATGATTGAATGCTGATTTAGGAATCTGTCGTTATTTCTAGATATGATTTGATTTATCTCAATATCTACTGTTAGCCTTTTTTAGCCAATACAATATATTCACATTTTATGTTTCAAATCATGTATATACTGCAAAAGACACGCTGTTCATATTGAATCAGAAGTTGTTTCGTGATCTCACGAGTTATTTCTCTTTTAGTGTTTTGTTGTGTGTTGATGTTGGTAGTAACAAAATGAACCGCTTTACTGTTCTTTCATCTACTTTACTTTGTGTAAAAATATACTTATTGAGTTATATTTGATGTGTATTATTGTATTAACACAACAAAATTAAAGAAATTTGCAATTAAAGGCCAAGCGAACATTACATTGATATAATTAATACCTTAATACGTATCTTCACAATGTCAACAGTAATATAAAATAATATAGGTATAAATGTCAACGATAATATAAAATAATATAGGTATAAATGACAATATCATGATCTGATAATCATTTCTATACATTTTTACAGTAGTTGATTTATTTGTCGAAAAAGTCTCTCATGAATGTTACAGTTATTTTTCAAAGACTGTATTATATCGCTGATTTAAAAGTACATGTAACAGGTTACTTTTTTAGTGTGTTTATATTGTTCTTGGTTATGTTATACGAGTACATAAAATTTAGGTTAGTGTTCCGTAACTGAAAGCAAGCCTCATGAAAAAAAAATATTTCATCCTCAACTACACCAGTGTTGCAAGTATAACAATATTTATCATTTCCTGAAGTGGAGTTATGTATACCACTTTCTATTGGAGACAGCCCTTAATCTTATTTTACTAAAAGAGGATCTTTCAGATCTTTTTTCTTAGTATATCAATAAAAAGAGTTCTTTTTCGCTTGTAAAATGTTTTATAAAACAATTTTTTTAATTTGGAAAAATTTGTTGAATTGAACTTATAGAATTTGTATGAGAATCCAAGAATATTTAGAACCGAATATTTTTTCTCTACCTAGAATTGGTATCGTTGCAATTATACATACAATTATATTTCTATAAAAGCAGTATTTGAGATGGCCTCTAAAAGAACAAGCCGACAGATTTACGTAGAAATTTGCACATACACTTTAGTTGGCGTATATTAAATACGGTTAAAAAATAAATATTGTAAAAAAACCTAGTTGGCCTCGTTAAACGCCAGAATATCAGAAGTTAAAAAAATATGCCAATATATAATTCATAAGAATGTGATTTAAGACCTAGGTGGAATTCTATTATGTTATGTTAAACAACCAGCTTAGGATGTTTTGCACTGGTAGTATCATTATCTTTAATAAATTTTAGATTTTTAAAATATCTGCATGATAGATCTACTTCCCATATTTCATAACAATAAAGAAGGGCTGAACGTACATGGAATCAAATTTTTTCTAAAAGTTTATATGGATAATCAAATCAACCATGTCAGATGGTTGTACATCGTCGGATACCCACGGGTGATAAGTAAAAGACGCGATCACCCGTGGGTATCCGACGATGATGGTTGTAATGGTTGTACTTCTCAAAATGGATAATTTGGACTGATAAATGTTTTCGTTTTTGTTTTCACTAAATAAAAAAACCCAAATGATACCTAAGGTATAACTGTTGCTTAATCTAATCCAAAAATAGTTCAATCTCTTCACGTTAGTACAGATGACATAGAGAACAGTTCTTAAAACTAGTATCACAATATGTTAGATTATTATTAATGTATCATTGTTTGTATTTAGATTATAAATTTTTTAATAGCGGAAACCCTAAAAGAGTCCAACAATTAACATATGTTACATAATGAGAAAACCTGATGATTCATTAAATGATATGATCAATGACATGTATAGAATGGGTAGCTTGGCGCTCTATACTCTAGACACTGAATGTGTATGCTGTGCTGTTAATTCCTGTGCCATCTGAAACCATTGTCTATATTTCTAAACGCCACTAGTAACTGTGATAACAAAGTATAATAATAATAATACGTACATGTACATTTACCAGTTGCCTAAAAAGTTGATAAAGTTACTCAAATCTAACCAGTAAATACATTTAATTTACCCTGTAATTATGAAAAGAGGGTTTTGTGGACTCCTGTGGCGATATATAATATATTCGAATTGATTTTCCTTATTTAAGTCATGAAGAGGGGGTCTTCCAAATATACACTGAGCCAAAGGTCTAATTGTTCTTCTAGTATAATGTATTTACTATATAAAATGAACACAATTATTTGTCTTGCCGTCGGGGTGACTGATTTACACTTCAATGTTTAGGTAGTTAAGAAAGATGCATTGCAACTCCAGACCTTGAACATTGTTAAATATTACAAATACTTCCTGGTTGGTTGAATTTTGCTCAGAGCTTTAAGATTGTTTTAGGTTGCCAATAAAAATGACGTTCCCTTATAGAAGAGAAAAACTAAATCAAAATAGCGTTTCCTTCGAATTGATCAATATCCAAAATCAATGTCAAGGACACAATAAACAGCAAATTTACAGTGAGTACAAGCTGTAGTAGGAACAACGCAGAAACCAATATTCCTACGGCCCTGGTTGTTTTTTTCTAAAATGATCATTTTAGCCATATAAAGTGTTTTTCTTTCGAATCCATCGCTAAAGACTAATATTTATTCCAACAAGTTGCCAGTTATATTAAGCATGTGCAGAAAAAATGCCAAATTTAATGTGTTGACGTTCGTCACGGTCGGGTAATTGATTTCAATCGGTATTGATGAGAAAGATATATTAGTTACAAAATGTTGAAAATATTATTACATGATTTTATTCTGTTATTTTCAAATTATTCTATCAGGCTGAACACTTGGAAAGTTTGTTAAGTGTATGTGTCAGCATCGTTTTAAAGGGGGCATATTTCAAAAACATCAAACACACCATTTTTTTTACATGTAAATTTAAGAATAATATCTGTTGTGACATTGAGAAAAGATGGAAGTTGGGGGGGGGGGGGGGGGGGTTACACCAACAAGTGATGCTACGTACCAGTGTGTCAGTGTGTTGATATAAAGATGTAACGATGCACTGGGGGAAATGGTACTTGAGAAATAGCTAGAAATAATCACATTAAGTAAGATAAGATTTTCTTTGCTTTCTCCATTTAATGAAGAGTAATTCAAAATATAAACTCATGTAACAATTCAACCGACTCAAAACGTGAATATATATATATATATATATATATATATATATATATATATATATATATATATATATATATATATATATATATATATATATATATATATAAATCAGCGTAAATTTGATACAAAGTTTCCTTTTTGTAATAGAGTTCTCTCTTTCCTGATGAAGTGTACAGGTAAATAAAAGTACGGTGAACTGTGTTCAGTTAGTTTACTTAGAGGTACAAATTGCGGGATCAGAGGACAAGCGCCAGATATTTAATAATCCATTGACAAGCTAATTAAAACGTTCGCTTTCCTTGCATAAACCGATGTCTAATTATACCTGAGCTACTGGTATATGTAACGGTACATGATTTATTTATTTATGACTGTTTGCGTCTCCGAAAATAATTGTCAATAATTATTTCACATTAATGGATTCATTGTCCGAATTTTTCATTACAAAGAGCGACAATTTAGATACTTTTCGCCACTTTCCTCACAGGTTTAGACAATCGTAAATTATATTTACAATGTGACTTTGAAACAGTGAAAATTAGATTCGCGTAAATTTTATATACCCTTCTAGGCTCTGATTCGCGGAAAAAAAACATCACGCGGAAAAAACCTGATATACGGTATATATATATATATATATATATATATATATATATATATATATATATATATATATATATATATATATATATATATATATATATATATATATATATATATATATATATATATATATTATGATTGACAGTCATGAACTACAGTCCATCGTCCATTGATTTCTAATGGTCATAGGTAGATGGAAAAAAATTGACAACAATTTAAAAAAGAGTACAATGTGTGATGGTAATAACACTGGGGATGAATTTCATTATGTTTTAGAATGTACACATTTTGCAAACGATGAAAAATATTTTTGTCCAAGTGATATTATAATATTAAAATAAGATATCACACAGTTTAACGAGCTGATGAATACTTTTGATTTAGAAAAAATAAAATAATTGTCAACATTTATAAAGAAAATTTTCAAAGATGTCTACTTTTCTTAGCACCTTGGAAGCATCCTGGACTTTTACTTTTTTTGCATTATATACTAGTATTCAGCTGGTTGTGACCCATTCCCGTTGTTGTGCTTATTACAACTTAACCGAAGCAAGCTTACTTCAATAGCTTGTGGAACAATGTATGAATACAGGAGGATATTAAATGTACATTTTGTGTATTAAGAAGTGTAGAAAAAACCATTTCATTACATAAAATATTATCATTTTTGACGGATAAGGTAAAATTCCAGACAGACCTTGATTTTAAATAGACAAAAAATTAATGGCGAGGTCAATGTCCATCCAAATCCTGATGGCGTGATGCTGTAAACATCGATGTTAGTGCAATAAATGTGTTTCTTCTTGACAGTAAGTACAGTTACATATGCAGAATGACACTTTCCACCAGTATAGAAGGCCAGTTAGCATCACTGAAAATGTTGCTTGCAGAAAAGCTGACTTGTATGAATAATATTTTTTCCAAACCTTAGGCATGTCTTAAATTATAAAAAAAATTCTACAGATCCATTCATCAGATAATGATTTTTTTTGCTATTGGAACTAGAGTTAGCTTTGTGCGCAGTTTAACATATTACCCCGTGCAGAGAGTTTGTGGGCGACTTGTCGTTTCTCGTGTGTCCTTGAAAGTTGAATTACTCATTGGCAGAATACCACATTCCAGTCGTCAGAATTTCGGATTACTGGTTAATTTCGTTTTCTTAAAGCATTGATAAAATGAGCATCATACTGTATATCATTTTGACTATATAAAGCTATGTTGTACTAACATTTATTTAATGTAACAGACAGTTCATGCGATATGTAATGAGTTTTTGAAACTAAATCATAATTTGTTATATTTTACTTGTGTATTTAGTTTACTCATTCGACAAGAGTAGTTTTTTGAGTGAATAAACCCCGTCTAGAATGGTCAATATGAGTTTTTTTAATGCTTTGTCAAAATTTGAATATCGAATACCGAGTTACAGGCGAGTAACAGAAGTAAAAATTCTTTTTTTTTGTAAACAAAGATCGAGCCCTGTTGATGTTTACATATTTGTTGTGGTGGTATCAGTTTTCTACGAAAGCCGAGAAGGATCATTCGAGATTCGAGATTCAAAATACGAGATTCGAAATACGAGATTCGAGATTCGAAATTCGAGATTCAATATCTAAATTAACCAATCAAATCATGGATCTGAAACCTGTATCCTAGCAACATCAAACTGTTCTAAATAAAGATCATTCGTACATGCTCTTTCCTACAAATAAATGCTATGTTCACTTCTCCCTACCTAACTAAATAATTATTTGTATTTACTTTTACACAGAATATCTAAGTAGACTAGTAATAATGCAGTGTGCTTCGCGGATCTAAGTGATTTTGTTTGCCCTGGTGCATTTCCACCTGATGCGTTTGAACCCTGGGGTATTTCACCACCAGTAATAGTTTAAAACCCGGGTTTATTCACCCTTTTTGTGTAAAAATGCGGTTATGGTAGAGAACTTCATAAGCGTAGCTAATTTTTTCTGTAGGGGGTCCTAGGCCAATTTAAAAAAAATTTACTATGTTAATTTAATAAGCTCCAATTTTCCCGAGGAGGGGGTCCAGATCCCCTGACCCCCTCCTTTCTAGATCCCCGCATGAAGATTAGTACATGTATCTAAATAATCTAAATATAAATAATCTGTCCTGTTTCACTAATAAATATAAGTATTACTTATCGTTTTATGTATGCATACAGTGATACACTAGTACTATGATTATAAACAAATCATTGAGATATTATCACATCATACAGAATTATTAATAAATACAATTTTTTTCCTTTTCCTCAGTAAACAACTTATTATGAGTCTTACTTTTAGAATTGTTTTTCAATATAGAAGGATACCTACTCTCTACAATTAAAGGTAGGGATGATAGGGTGCCAATTTGTTCACATTGCCGATTTCTTGTGCAGAAAACAGTAAAACTTTTTAAAAATTTGATTGTGCATGAATATTTCAAAATTAATTGTTGTACATGTATTTTGTTATAATTCGTTTATTGATATATCAACAAGAAAGAATAAAAGCATATGTTTCACAGCCAAGTTAAGTTTCTCTGTAGTTTCCTACCCCCCCCCCCCCCCCCCCGCACCAAAATTGACAATAATTACATATAAGTCATACAAATGTTTACTTTTTTTGTAAGTTAATCTCTAAAGATGTAAATAAGCACTGCAAACAAAGATGTGTGTATTTAATATACTACTACATTACACTTAGCCAGATAAAATGTAATCAGGATGAAGCTACAAGGGATGAGTGGTGCAATTTTACCAATTTGTCGCCATACACACAGAACACCAAATAAAGAAACTGTGAGTGGTGTGTGGAATGCATAAAAGATGGCGGCAAATTATCTCAAATAATCAGTGCAAAAACCCACAAATAGGCTGTTATTTGTTACCTATCCTGCAAAAACATTCATAAAAAATGTTATCGTCCCATAACATAGCCGATTAAGTTAATGTGTACATATGGTCAACGTACATGTAATTCTAATATACAAGAAGGCGGACGTATCAGGCGGGGATCCAGAAAATTAAATTTCAAAAATGATCGGTTGAATTACATTAAATGCTTTGAAAATTGTTTTAAACTATCGCACGGGTCAAAATGCATGATAGAAGCTATGTCCAGTGTAATTGGAAACTTTCATTTTATATCAATATGTAGTATTACCTATTATAACAAATGAGAGTATAGCACAACTGCCACAAGCAATACATGTCCTTTACCGGCACCACCTCCCTCCCCATAAAAAAATGAAACAATTGTCGTTTTATTTGCTAATATGTGTGTGGTTCAAGATTTTTCTAAAGGACATACCCGATTAGAATTGAAAAAGAGTCGTACGTTTAAAACTAATTATGTCAAAATTTTTAGATTCATTTGGTTATATACCATTTTTGAATAAGTTTTCTCGTTATGTCACAAATGAGATAATTTTATTACTATGCCCCGAAAATTGCTGAATCACACCGGAAACAGTTATATTGCCCTCCCGGAAACAGTTATATTTCACAGGAAATAGTTATATTGCCCTCCCGAAACTGTAATATCACCATCGCGTGCAAGAATTCTGCATATTAATTACGTCGGGTTCGAAATTCAACGAGCCAGTTGCTAAGCAAACGTAAACAGATCCGCGAATTTTAAACATGTCAGGCCAACGTCTGCGGTTTGTTCATCTAAATTCAGATGAACTCGATAGTTTAATTGATGAAAAAAATTCGTCAAATACGACAAAAGTGATAAACTCAAGCGTGAGTGTTTTAAATATATTTGCCTCTGCCTTGTGAATTAAATAAATATGTTCATAACCCGACTTTGATTTGTTTAAAAATGTTATATAACATATATTACATGTCTTCTCGGGCGACAATACCAGAATATTTGTCCCTCGGTGACAGGAAAGCCCTGGGGTGTTATGTCGCCCTCTGCCTTCGGCATCGGGCGACATAACACTCCAGGGCTTTCCTGCCACCTCGGGGTAAATATTCTGGTATGTCGCCCTCGATGCCATGTAATATATGTATAATATTTTGGTCCATTTGGGTAAATAGATGCACCAGCGAAGCTCTAATTTATATATAATCAGGCCATAAATTCAAAATATTTTCAAAAATTAATAGCTTTGAATCCAGTGGATGAAAAAAAGGAAAGCAAGTCGAACTCGATGAGTGCTAATACCTGTGTTGAATGAATGGTACAGTAGGATATGCGCAAAAAAGTCCCGTCTACTCTTCCTACCCTATATTTATTGGAATATTAAATCCGATTATAAGAGTCAAATTAAAAATCAAGTACGGATATGTACCTGTTTATCAAAAGTAAAACTACTCATAATTTATCTACAGTGCATCGTTATGGAGCTACACAGAAAGTTTTATATTAATTTGCCGAGCCAAATAAAAAAAACCTGGAAAACGAAGAGAAAACAAAGTGGGGACAGAATAACTGGCAAACTAATTAGGACTATAAACCCCCCCCCCCCCCCTTCTTGAAATGTATATACTGAAAACAGATTATTGGAGTACAACATCCGCACACAATTAAAAGAACATTTCATGTTTTTTTTTTATCATTTTCGCTAGCTAATGTAAGACATCACAAATACCCCAAACCCCCTCACGGAAAAGGAAATGCTAGGTGATGAGAGAGAGAGAGAGAGAGAGAGAGAGAGAGAGAGAGAGAGAGAGAGAGTCGATGTAAAATTAAAGCTTGCTAGTTGGTCTCCCCTACCCTAGCTACCTCCTCTCTTTTCTCCTTTTAGAGGCTTAATTATTGTCTATATATGCTTGTAACAAATCAAATTAATTTCAAATTCTAAATCAAAACTGAATTTGACACTACAAAACTCTCTGTCTGTCTGTGTGTGTGTGTGTGTCTCTCTCTCTCTCTCTCTCTCTCTCTCTCTCTCATCACCTAGCATTTCCTTTTCCGTGAGGGGGTTTGGGGTATTTGTCACATAGATTTGCAAAGCCCACAGTGTTATCACTAATTTAATTGTTTATCCTGTGTGGGGTCAATTTATCAATGTTAATTTAACCATTATATAACCACAATATAAGAGCTATTAAGACATTTATTTGTAGGAAAGAACATGTACGAATGATTTTTATTTAGAACAGTTTGATGTTGCTAGGATACAGGTTTCAGATCCATGATTTGAATGGTTAATTTTGATATTGAATCTCGAATTTCGAATCTCGAATCTCGTATTTCGAATCTCGTATTTTGAATCTCGAATCTCGAATGATCCTTCTCGGCTTTCGTAGTTTTCACCTAAAGTTGCTTTTAAAAAATATTTATATATAAATTAAACCAATTTATCTTGTTTGCCACAAGTTATTTTGTCAAAGAACGGTAATTTCTTTTATACATTATTTGTAAACAAATCTAAAACTCGAGCTTTGTTTACTTAACAACGACTTCTTTCCTCTGTATCTCGCTTGTACCTTGGAAAATTTTGTATAGATGTATTGTATTGGTAATGTATGAGTATCGTATAGCCACTGTCAGTGTACTGCATGGTATTGTATAGATATCGTATATATGTATTGAATAGGTATTGTATGGTATAGGTATAGTATAGGTATCGTATAAGTGTCGAATAGGTATCGAAAAGTATTTTCAAGATATCATATAGGCATTTGGTTGGTATCCTATAAAATTTTTATAGTTATAATTAAATAGGCATTGCATACATATGGTATAGGTATTGTCTAGGTGTCGTATACATTCTTTATAGGTATCCTAAGCTGAGGGTGTCCAGGACTGTCCTCGTGTCAACGCACTTTCCGGTATTTGAGATCCTTATTATGAACCACCCACCGCGGAATGTCAAGTTTCCGTTTGTTTCTTCCCAAAGATTCCCTTCCACTCGAGTCATCAAGACAAGTACGGCTCAAAAGAGGACCCAGGAAACACGTTATGATGACTGCAAAGCATTTCCGAAACCCTTGACCCAGAATTTGATCTCTGTTTTTGTTTCACACCTAAGCTCACAGTACAATGTAGATGGTCTCGCAGTTGAACAGAAATCATAATGGAGTACAATCGCTTTTGCTGCTTACTTATTTTTATGATCAATCTACAAACCATATTTGGCGAGGATGATACCATAATTCAGCATCGTTCTAAGCGACAGGCATTCAGTCCTGATGTAAGATTTTTTTTATATACATGGTTTTTGTGATATAGGTATTTGGGGATTTTTGTATTTGACGTGCATTTGAATAAATTTTCTGTAGGCTTTTTTCGAAAAGTTTGGCTACCTTGAAGAGAAAACTTCATCTGGTCAGCAACATAGCCCAGCAGACAGAGAAAAGGCTATAAGGTAAGACGCAATGAAAAACGCGATCAAAAGATACTTTACACTGACACAAGTGTCGAAATCTAACGGTCTTATATGATTTGGGAATTTTTCCATAATTATAGAAGCTTTGTTTAGATATTGCTAAATGTTTTTTTTTTAATTTTTACAATCAAAATTTATTTCTTAAAGTCTATCATAACTGGATGACGTATAAATTCTTAGTAATAAGAGTTTAATATCAAAAACAAGGTTAGGTTTGTCTTCATCATTTGTTGACTAATCATTAATTAAAATGCATATTTGTTTAGGTTTCGAAAGTGAGTAGTTATTTATATACTTTTAACATAGGACTATATATGATATGGACTTAATATGGCCCTCTAAAATGAACATCATCTTTTTACTGTAATTCTTTGTTTTCTTTGTACAGATATATATGTGATGTTTTTACATAATGTTCATTTTGATTCAACTGCCCACAATTTAGAAATATGACATCGTAAAGACAACTTTTTCCCGCCATTTTTGCATTTTTAGCATAAAACAGCTTGATTTCAAGCAGTTTTTCTTTCAGAAAACATAGAGCGCATGCTTGAATAAACAAAATATTTTAATTAGAGATGTATCTAGCCAAGACTAATAAGTGACAAAAAAAGTTTCCTTGCTCAACATGCGCTCTTTATTTCCTATTCATAAAAAGATAAGGAAAATTTCAATTTTTGACTAATTTTGATTGAATCATTGAAATAGTGTCACTTCTGACGTCATATAATGCCAGTGAGTGCAAATAAATCAAATAAATAGGTGAAATATTTATTTACATCAACTTTTCTAAAAAATAACATAACATTTTACTGACCCCGAAACACTTTAAATAATGGCTAATTATTATTTGCCAAATTTAACTCATACCATTTTTAGTTCTTTGAATTTATTTTTTAATTACGACGTCGTCCCCCGTTAAGATCTTCTTTGCACGTGACGAATGATTTCATTGTACTTATATACTACTTGCAATTATTTCAAATGCTTACCTACATACATGTATGTACTGACCAAACTACCACTTTGTACAGGGTTGGGTATCAATAAATAAACGCCACTGTTCTCGTTAGGAATCGACTTTTGTACGGCGTTGAAGTTGAAATGTACTTCATGGCGTTATATTAATGAATTTTCAGTGTGCGTCGCGGCGTCAGATAAATGTCTTTTCTGTTCACTGCAAATGTGAAAAAGGAAAAAGCCAAATCAAATCCTGAATCACTCGGCAAGCTGACAATTGTCATATTTCATTTTCTTTGACTTTTTAAGCTTTGTTCACCAATTCGACATTACTAATGTAAAATAAAAATGAGAATGAATGGAGTTTGGTTTAAAGAAAAAGTTTATCAATACTCCAAGAGACCAAATAATAATGGCAGATGAATCCATCTTCGAACAAAATAATATGCCCTGAAAACGTGTACTAATTAAAAAGAATTTGAATTCTGTCAACTGCTGTGATAAAATTTATCCTGTTGATATCCCCAGAAACTTCCAGCAATTAGTTGGACTGCCAGTTACCGGGATTTTGGACCGTAAGACTGTCAAGAAGATGCAGGCTCCACGATGTGGCAACAAAGACATCTTACGTGACAAGGACACTGCCGCCAGAACCAAAAGCTCCAATCTTCTTAAGCCAGCAGAATTCAAAACATTAGGTTAAATTATGGAATCTGCATGTGTTACAGTGGCAATAATTCATTTATTAACCCATGTTATCTTGTACTTAAAAGATGTATTTGTATATGTCTTACGAAAAATCCATTTACTTTCTCAATATATTAGGTATAATAATATTTTTTTCAGTATAATTAGTAAACTTATTGCACGTATATATTTCGTAGTAAACTAAATTTCATAGCAGAAAGTTCTTTTAATGATCAAAGTGCGTACTTTTGAATAAAATCAGAGCTTTCAGAGAAGGCACTCGAGTTTATCTTGTAATTGTGTACGCCATCCATCTTTTTTAATACAATTACATTTATACAGGATTAAAATGGCCAAAAACTGAAGTATCGTGGAAGGTGATTGGGTACACGCGGACGAACCCATTGTCGCAGAGCCAGCATAGGTTTGTTCAACATCTTTATTTGCGTGAATAGATGTTAATATAAATGTGAATGTCTTTTGATTAGCTGATTTCAAATCCTCTAAACCTACTTTTATTCGCAAGCGAGAAATTTTTGCGATGTTCGCTAGAGCATCGTCGTCGCGAATATTTCTCGCCGCGAACCAGCCCTTGATGTATGGCTGTTAAAACAACACTTTATAAGGCTTACTCGCGAAAATTAGTCATCGCGAACCAGTTTGTTTTCAGTATTTACAGTACTTCTTGGTGCGGAATATTCTTTTACAATCAGGGCATATTTGACTCATTTCGTATAACTTGTCTTATAACTTATAGCTCAGAGTTACATGTAAATACCAATTATAGATTAAATGGAATTATTTTACCTCTTATAAGATCTCTGTAAAAAAGAATATCATATAAGAGATTCTAACAGAGGACGCACAGCTACCATTACGAATTCTGTAAAACACGAATACGTAAACCTTTTGTTTGCATTTTACAAAGCAGTGAAAAACAAGATATATTGCATACAAACAAAGCTGATTGTAAGGTTCTTTCTATGACAATTAAAAACCTCACAAACTTATCTTAAGCCCGCATTTAAGCCGCTGGCTTCTTAAAAATTATTCAATATTTATGTCAGAGCAAAGCAAAGCCATCTTAAGATATCAAGAGCATTAATGTCATCTGTCATCGTCTGGCATCGCAAAATGCCACACAATCTTTTTCTGTCTTTAAAACTATTATTCAGCATTTGTCTGTACTGCACAGGCACCTCAAGTTCAAATCAGACTTTTGAACGCATTTAACCCCAAGACGTGCGAAATTAGGGTTATCGAAAAATAAAGGCGCAGATACCATTTGGTGAATACAAACGTGTAAAATTAAATCAAATTTTTATTCAAGCAGAATTTAAACATAATTTTTTTTTTTAAAGCAAGCGGTAATTTTATGGATTTTTAATTTTTTTTATAATAAATGAATCAATCAGCATGTTGAACAAGAGTTTTGCATACAAGGGCTTAGAGTTTGATGCTCATCAATATTACATGCAAGACCTTCCCCATTGGTTGACTATGTATGTGTGTGTAATACTACAAGCACAACCCGTAAATAGTATACATGTGTACCTATTTACTGACCATTTGGACGATAACAAGTTAATTGCAGCAATTTCCCAAGGCAAACCCATAATATTATGAGACATATTCGGACACAACGTCTAAGAAAAAATCTTACAAATATGCGAGTGATGTTGGGTTTTTTATTTCTATGTTTTTTTCAGTGTCTGTCATTATATAAATATCATTCTGGTAAATATACACCAACTTAAATTTTCGTAATTCAAATTCTGTCATAACAAGGATATTATTTATTTTATTTATTTATTTATTCATTCATATCAAGACAGCAAGTAGTGATTTGACACCCGCGCAAAACAGTTTCAAAAATCAATTAAGATTAAAAAACTATTGAATTCGTTCTTTGCTTACAATGTTATCAGCTAGTGCATTGTGAGGAGTTCTCTCCCCTAGGCGGGCCTTCATCAACGCCTTCAATAAGTGGAGCAGCGTCTCGCCGCTGAGGTTCCGGGAGGTTGCCAGCGGTGACGCAGATATCATCATCGACTTCAAGCGCTACGACCACGGAGACGGTAGCCCGTTCGACGGAAGAAGTAAATCTTGCAATCTGTGTTCACGATTGTTGGAATTCGTATACATATCATCACCATTCAAATCGAGTTACACCATTATCAATTACTGCATGCGCCACAAACATTCGTCACAGAATACACCTATTCATTTTGTTTCATTGAAACAATTTATGGCTATTTCCTTAAATCTGCATGGATTTTAGGATAACATTGTTGTTTTAAAGACGCAAAGGTAGATATAAATCTATTATTACCATCTACAGGTGGAACTCTCGCACACGCCTTTTTCCCGGGTACCTCCGCTATATCTGGCGACACACACTTCGACGACGACGAAAAATGGACCATGGGCACCTCTGAAGGCACGAACCTGGAAATAGTGGCTGCCCACGAGTTTGGTCATGCTTTAGGTCTCAGCCATTCAAGCACACCGGAAGCTTTGATGGCGCCATACTACCAGGGCTATGATCCAAATTACAAGCTCCATGATGATGATATTCGAGGGATACAGAGTCTATATGGTAGTAATTTAAAGCATCTTTGTTTTAAAATGATTGTATACGTTATCTACAATAACAAAACACATGTCTCTGCAATTGGGGTAATGTGTAAACGCTTCCTTATTAGTCAATGCAAAAGAATGGCATAAATGTTTCCTTATTCACTGATTAGATTTATATTTGATATCAAAATGTCCCTAACGTGGGTCATAATCAAGAATGAATCATATATAATAAACAATTAGCAACGAAGGAGGAAATCCTGCTAAACAAATTCACCCCTGCGAATGTTATTGTCATTTAAATTTTAGACCACGTGGTTTTATTTGACCCTTTCTGTTTCGCAGTAAAAATCGTGCCTCGTGTTTATAGTCTATTTTAGAGAATCTAGGTACTTGTAGTCAAATATAAATTCTAGAGGTTTATTGATTTTAAACTCTATCTTCATTAATTTGTGGATAAAATGTGTTCTAGAAATAAAGAAAACAATACAAAAAATGGTTTTTTCTGCTGTTGCGACAATTAACATGCGTAGTAGAGATCCCCTATAAGAATTAATTTTCGATCCGCGCCTGACCTAGAAATAACATCAATAGTGAAACAGACTGTACTATTTTATGCAGAATGTTACTTGAAAATGGCTCGCTACACTAAGTTTTTAAGCAAAACATTCACCCATTAATTTTTTTTTAAAATGGTATTGCACACCACAAGCATCAAACATGGCTATGATTTTATTAAGCAACCTAATGTTTATATTATTAACCACTCTACACGTGGTTGAACACGAACGATAACTCTGTTCTGAATATCATCGTTTGATTTAAAAAAAACCGCTAGATGGTGAAATAAGACATACATCTTAAAAGATGTTGATGTTTTAATATAAATCAAAGTAGAATATGATATGAAAATCGACCGGTACTTACGTATTTTGAGAATATTATCCGAACACTTATACTTCCGCTCAAAATTTCACAGGAACTGAACAAATCTCGGTGAAGTCTCGTGAACTTTCATTCGAGCACCTCTGGATTTATTACATACTTAGCATCGATAAAGAAAACATTCCGAACACATTCGCAGGGGTGAAATTGAAAGGCAAGTACCAAGGACAGGTCGGCTCTATTCGGACCCCTGACCCTGGCACTTGTCACCTTCACTAACAAACTCCCAGAACTGTGGATTATGACTACCGCTAATGTAATACTACACAGAGGAACAGCTTCGGCTTTATTCGGACCACTGATCTCATTTTATGGGTCCAGAAGCTTAATACAAGAAATTATTGTTGCTCCATGAACATTTTAAAGAGGATTATGCATTGTTAAAAAATTCAATATTTGAATATATCTACATGTAAAGATCAATGTTTGGACCATCAGGTGGACCATCAAGAACCACAAGACGTCCGTACACCACAAGACGTCCGTACACCACACGGCGTCCGTACACCACTCGACGTCCGTACACCACTCGACGTCCTTACCCCAGGCCGACCACACGGAGACCGACACCACCTGGTGATATATGCAGTCTTAAATTTGATACCATATTCAACGGTAACTATTTCATAAATTCTCCAAAGTATATTTATGCAGTACAATAGAAATAAACTTAACATTTCAAAGGTCTTTGCTTTTATAAATGATATAAGGACCAAAGAAAAGCATTATAGAGGATTAAACTTTTACCTTTACCTCTGTGGGTGGTGTATAAGTGATATAAAATAAAGCGCAGATAACATATGCTCCGAACAATTGATATCTGACGAACAGACGAATGGACGGACTGATCATTGAAGGACACTTGCTAAAAAGGATCATACAAGCAACTAAAGGAATGTTCTTTGTAATTTAATTTAGTTTAAGCTTAAAAAAAACACATTTTCCAGCACCCACAATCATACAATAATATAGATGTAACAGAAATAGAATACATTTACATAAGTTTAGAAGCATCATTTTAATATTCATTTGAGTACACTCCTACAAGATCCTGATTGCAATCTTATGCATTCACCAAATCTGACAGCAAACAGCACAATTGCTTTTATGATTTCCTTGCAGCCCGCGATGGATCTATGTATGCTACACGAAAAGAGTTAATTTATAAGTTTAACCGAAATGGGATAGGATTTGAAAGAGGGTTTCCAAAGAAGACCAGAAAGATTTACAAAAGAGCCCCGAAGAACGCCGGGGCCGCCGTCAAAGATCGATACGGGAGGGTATACATGTTCAAAGGTAGGCTTGTACAGTACAATACCAAGAGGCCTGATAACTGATTGCATTGGTTATTACATGATTATTTGATTATGTATGCGAAAATTAATGCGAATTAAATTCAGTTTGTAACGCCTCATTTGATTGGCTAAACAAATTTATTTACATTGTATAACATAACTTACCTCGACACAATATGACGTATGGGCAAAAATATTAGCGTAAACGGTTCATAGTAATGGTTAATTGTATAACAAAGGTAGAAACTAAATTCATCCCTAAATCAAACTATGGAAAAAGCAGCATAAAGAATACATTCCTTTATATATTACGTAATCGCTATTTTAGGTAGTAAGATATTCCGTTACACGGATTATCAGCTTGACCAAGGATACCCGAAGAGAATTCCCGGTAAAAACAACTTCTACCGTAAAATCCAGGCTGCCATAACTTGGTATGATGGAAGGACTTATGTTTTCAAGGTGATTATATTTAAACACATTGTTTAAAACGTTTGTGTTTGAAAAGATATATATTGCAAGTCAATCTAATTGATATCATTTTCAGCAAAGTACAAAGATAGATTGAACAATCACAAACTCTTAAGGGGGATGTGCGGCCATCTTTTACATTTGATAATAAGAATGTAAACATTTCTTGAACTGGCTTGTTTCTGCCCCAAACTGACCAAAATTTTTTGCCAAAAGATATAAAAGCACTGAATATGAGATTCTACATATTGTTTTGTATGCAAATTATGCGTACAAGAACAGGACAATGCCTTTTTAATCACTTTAAACAGCTGTCGAACAACGCAGCTACATACTTATTTTAAAGATTTAAAATCTGAAAAATATGAAGGGGGTTCAATGGTGTCTTCTCTACAACCATTTGTTAAAAAAAGGTTGAATTTTACACATAAATGTAGAAACTTTGCCTCAAAATAGGGCATCCCTATTTTTATCAGTTGACATGGTATCTACTCTTAGAACAAGAAAATTCCAGGCAATACTTAGAACTCTCGTATCTGTGGAGGCACATAGACGTTATATTTTCATCAATAAGAATTAATGTCAATTCAAAATAATGTGGAATAAATGTGACAGACATCTCTATACCAGTTCCAAATGTATTTGTTTTATTTCTGAGTATAAATTAAGTTTAATTCTTTTTAGAAGTAGGATAGGGGTTCAAAAAATGAATTGCCTTAAAGGAAAAATATACATATATTTTTCAATAAAGATATAACTTTAATGTACCTCCATAGACACAGACAAAATTTATTGTTTTTGAGACTCATTTAAGAATAGGGTTCCCTCATTTGAGACAAAGTTACAACTTAAATCACTAAGCTTTGACCTTTTTCTCACCAAATGGTTGTTAAGTGAATAATAATGACTTCCTCTCATATTTTTTTTATATTTTTAAATCTTAAAGTTTAGTCTGTAGCTGCGCAGTTCAGAGATTTGAAAATGCATTGTTCTGCCCTTGCATGCTAATTTGCATACAAAACAGCATGTTAAACGTCATATTTATTGCTTTTGTATCTTTTGACAACAGTTTAAGAAACAAACCAGTTTCAGAAATGTTTAAATTTTTCTTCTCAAATGTAAAAGATGGCTGCACATTCCCCTTAAAATATAAACAAGTGTCAATATCTTACAAATACATTCATTAAGCATGATGTCGTACATTTCTTACGGAAATTAGTTGTAATTCATAGCTCTTTAGAAACTGACAGGAATCTACAAGATCCAGTTCAAGCTAGTATATCGATTGGTTGAAAACTCCAGCAACCAAGAAAAATCACGGATTGCACGAAATAATCATGATGTCAGACTCAAATTCCCATAATAGACAACTTGGCTATTTTTAGCTCACCTGAGCTGAAAGCTCAAGTGAGCTATTCTGATCACATTTTGTCTGTCGTCCGTCTGTCCGTCCGTCTGTCCGTCCGTCCGTCTGTCCGTAAACTTTTCACATTTTCAACATCTTCTCAAGAACTACTTGGCCAATATCAACCAAACTTGGCACAAATCATCCTTAGGCAAAGGGGATTCAAAGTTGTGAAAATTAAGGGCCACACCCGTTTTCAAGGGGAGATAATTAGAAATTAATGAAAAATTTCGAGAAATTTTCAAAAATCTTCTTCTCAAGAACCAGAAAGCCAGGAAAGCTGAAACTTGTGTGGAAGCATCCTCGGGTAATGTAGATTCAAAGTTGTGAAATTCATGACCCCCGGGGGTAGGGTGGGGCCACAATGGGGGGTCGAAGTTTTACATAGGAATATATAGAGTAAATCTTTAAAAATCTTCTTCTCAGAAACTAAACAGCCAGGAAAGCTGAAACTTGTGTGGAAGCATCCTCAGGTAGTGTAGATTCAAAGTTGTGAAATTCATGACCCCCGGGGGTAGGGTGGGGCCACAATGGGGGGTCGAAGTTTTACATAGGAATATATAGAGTGAATCTTTAAAAATCTTCTTCTCAGAAACTAATCAGCCAGGAAAGCTGAAACTTGTGTGGAAGCATCCTCAGGTAGTGTAGATTCAAAGTTGTGAAAATCATAACCCCTGGGGTTAGGTTGGGGCCACAATGGGGTGTCGAAGTTTTACATAGGAATATATAGAGTAAATCTTTAAAAATCTTCTTCTCAGAAACTAAACAGCCAGGAAAGCTGAAACTTGTGTGGAAGCATCCTCAGGTAGTGTAGATTCAAAGTTATGAAAATCATGACCCCCCAGGGGTAGGGTGGGGCCACAATGGGGGGTCGAAGTTTTACATAGGAATATATAGAATAAATCTTTAAAAATCTTCTTCTCAGAAACTAATTAGCCAGGAAAGCTGAAACTTGTGTGGAAGCATCCTCAGGTAGTGTAGATTCAAAGTTGTGAAAATCATGATCCCTGGGGGTAGGGTGAGGCCACATTGGGGGGGGGGTGTTAAAATTTTACATAGGAATATATAGAGTAAATCTTTAAAAATCTTCTTCTCAGAAACTAATCAGCCAGGAAAGCTGAAACTTGTGGGAAGTATCCTCAGGCAGTGTAGATTCAAAGTTGTGAAAATCATGACCACTGGGGGTAGGGAGGAGGCCACATGGGGGGGGGGTGTTAAAGTTTTACATAGGAATAAAGAGTAAATCTTTAAAAATCTTCTTCTCAGAAACTAATCAGCAAGATGATTCTTTTTAATTGTTAAGACTTTGGCTCCAGGACAATTCTTTGGCCTCACAAGAAGGTTCAGAGTTTGATGTAGCTAAATATCCCATATATAAACAATTGTAAAGGATCTTTTTGAGAACTGCAATACTCAACATGTGATATGACTATAAAATTGAAGCAGGCAGCTATTTTTTCATTAGAATCTTTTTGTATTACTGTTTTGGGTTATTGCCCTTGATTTATTGATTCTTGATTATTTTAATTAATGCATCCACTGTTAACCAATTAATGTGATGATTATTTTTATACAATAATAAATATTCAATGTATATAAGTTGTTCTGCATAAGTAGTTTTGGGTTAGGCTGGATTAGTTTGTTTATTTTTGATTTCCAATTTTTAGATACTATGAATTATTTTAGGCTGGCACATATATAGGGACAGTGTCTATTGCATCGCAATGAGTGACTGTTTGGGGTTAAACTTGCACAGGTACGGAGAAATTGAGGGTGTTGACATCCCTGCTGTTTCTAGTCTTCGTGATTTTCTAACCAACGATAAAGAATGTGCGGTCATTTCTGCCCTGTATCGCATTGATACAAGTGTGCGGTCATACCTGCTTGTATTGGTGGTGGTTGCGGCGGAGCACTAGTGTATGGTCATCCCTGCTGGTGTTCTGGCCTTTCTAGTGCAAGTGTGCGGCACTCCCTCATTAGGTTGAGCTGTTGGCGCAAGTGTGAGGTCATCCCTGCTTGTGTAATCTCTGCTTGCATTAACGTTGATACCTGTTGAGTTGCGTAGGTGTGCGGTCATCCCTGCCTGCATAACGTTGAGTCCCTATATATGTGCAGGAGCGGTGATTAAAGTCTGCTCTTGTAAATATTTTCAGCAATCAGGGCTATCCGAGTTCCAAGGGGGAAAAATGGATTTTATTTATACAGGATCTACATGTATTAATGTACATTGTCCAGATTGTATTATGACTCCATTAAGCTGACTTTATCATACCTATTGTTCCTCAGGTGAGCGATGTGGCCCATGGGCCTCTTGTTTAAAATCTATTCTACTACAGTTATTGCCGAGATCAAAGAGATGCCGCGGACATTATTCTCCAATATACCACGAACGTCATCAGTAAATTATCAGATCAGAAATACCTATTTGTCTCGCACTGATCATGGAAGTACCACTTCAAACCGTAAAAAGTTTTAAAACCATGTCAATTTCACGTGTTAGTTCCAGTCAAAACAATGTGTATTGCCTCAGATCTTTATTCTTAAGAGATCAATGCGGCTGTTCCTAGGACCTCCCTAGCACATTTTCACGGCGTGTTTTTACATAAAATATATAACGTGTTGTAGTAATAATCGTATTAAATTGTCTTTAAAATATTAGGAATGTGATTCAAAGATATTTTATAAATAAGTGAAGAGTATTAAAATCCTAAGAAAAAAGTATGTCGTCTGCATGTGATTCCTTTGATCGATACACATGTAAACATTACTAACAAAACCGTTGGGGTTACACGGAACAGCCGTCAAAATGACCTAGATCGTCTCTCTATAGGAGAAACGATCTGTAGAAATACTGGGCTGTTAGTAGAATAGAAATAAAGTTCTTGTTTTCATGAATGTTGCAGGATAACCTCCTCGGTCTCGAAATGTTGTTTGAAATATAAAAGCCTCGGCTAACGCCTCGGCTTTTATATTTCAAAACAACATTTCTCGACCTCGGAGGTTATTCTGCAACATTCACGAAAACTCGTACTTTATTTCTTAAATATACTGCTGTACACAAACAATAATTACTAGTGTTTACTTTTACATAATTTTTATTGCAATTTCATTAATTTGTTAAACATATATGTAAATATTAACAAAAAATGCTATCTTTGATGATTCGTGTGGGTTTCGAAAGTAGCGATCAGTGCAGAAAATATTTCCATAACCCGCTAACGCAGGTTGCTTTTTCCTGCTGTATCGATGCCGTCATATCCCACATGCATCACCATTCTGTGACTACCGATGACTTTTTATCATGTTTGTCTCCTTTACCTTTTATATCTCGATCTCGGTTATAGGGGGATAAATATAGTATCTGGGACGAGAGGTACATCAACCCCCCCTCCGGTTATCCTCGCCCGATCTCTTCGTTCTGGGGAGGGATACCTGTCAATGTTGAGGCAGCCATCAGATGGGGCAGTAACACGTTCTTCTTCAAGGGCAAAAAGTAAGCTCTCTCTCTCTCTCTCTCTCTCTCTCTCTCTCTCTCTCTCTCAGTATTTGAGTTTGTTCATAATTTATCACATGCACGTAGACCATTAGTAAAAAAATATTTTAATGTGTGATAAGATTTAGAAAAAAGGAAGAAAAAGACTAAAACATAATTTGTATAAACAAGCAGTTTATTATATCAACCCTCTTCCGCCAAAACATTTCAAAGACGTCTGTGTAACCTGATATTATTCAAAATACACGCACGTCTTTCCGCTATATAAGGAGACAAAGAAGCATTTTTTTAGTTGTAATGAAATATCCGTAAAAATAGTTTGATCGAAATAAAATGGTCAAGCTTCTAAAAATATATCAAAATAAGGTCATTCAGTGTTAATTCTTACACTACTTGATCACATATCCAAGATGCATGGGGCTTCAAAAGTATTCAGAGGGAGTACGTTATGAGCTATTTCTAATATCAACGGAAAGGAGCGTCTGAGCGATCGTCTTTTAGCTAGAAAATTAGCTGCTTTGAAAAGTGGTGTCGGATAAGAATTGATTTTTTAATTTTTTTCATAAATTAACTTTTTTGATTAAATTAGTAATGTAGAAAAATTAGGTCGAGCAATCAATGTTACGACAGAAAAAAAAATTATGAAAGCTTTGATAATTGATTTTAATACTTCGAGAGGGAAAACTGGATTTAGTTTCAAAATTTTGCTAAAAGTCAAGATTTTTTTTCAAATGAACGCGAAATAAAATATCTTGGCCAACCTTCCATCCCAGATTTAACCTAGATGTACTCCATTACTGGTATCGATAAAGATCCTCTCTGTTCCTCAATCCATCTGTATGTCTATTTAAAAGTTTCCCATTTTTTCATGTGATTTTTAAAAGCAAAAAATGCAGCTCGTCTGATAGTTTTCTGATGACAAACTTTTGACCAAAAGTAGTAATTCACTAACAATGGTCGGCCGTCTAGTAAGCTAATGCAATATAAACCTACAGTGCATGTACTTAGATTTACATGAATTATGCACTCTATCACACATAATAGGATGGGACATATTTTAGACGTAAACCAACCCATGCTTTCCGACTTTTAGGCCTCATCATCTACGTTTTGTTTCAGTTACTTCAAGTTTGATGATCGATACAGAAGGAAGTACGCTGGCTACCCTAAACCCAAGGCCGCCCCCTGGTTAGGATGCGGGAGAACCACACCCAAATAAATCCGCGGGGAGCGTGATATGGACATAGTAGTCAATTTAACTAGCTTCTGATTTATGCGAGGCCGAGTCCAAATATTTCTATTCTAGATATTTTGATGAAATTTATTGCGAGTATATCAATAATTTTTAGGTAAAAAAAGTGATTCACCACCTCAATTTTCTCGGAGGTCGTTTTGAAATTTATCATTGTTTATTATAGGACCTACGGGAACTTGTTAAATAAATGCATAATTTTCACATTATCCCCAATTTTTTTTTGTATTTCTATCCAAGGAATTTTTTTTCAATCTTTGAAAACTATTGTAAAACATAACCAAATTAAATTTCAACAAAAATTTACCTCTTGGATTGGTTTAGAGATATTGATTATAAAAATAATTAGCCCCCCCCCCCCCTAAAAAAATGGCATATTTCGATATTTTGGCTTTTAAAAATGAATTTTTAACAGAATAATCATTTTAAAATGCTCTTTCGGTAATGTTTTTAACCCATCGCAGCCTTGGATAAATGTGCGAATCATACTTCTTTCGTCTGCTTTAGTGCATAGTTAATTATCTCAACTGATAATGTTAACATATATTGTTAATTTTATATAAAAACACAATGCAAAAGAAAGTTACAGCTTTGCACCTACGGCTGCATGAAAATAAAAAAACGCACAAAGTCATGCGCTCTCGAATTTTACTCGGCCTCGTTAATCGCACAAAACTGTACACTGTGTGTACAATGGGTTTTTTTTTCAGGGATAAAATATATTAATGAATTCCAACAATATAAATATATTATGTTGAAAAAATGTATGTGGTTATTGTATATTATGTAGCTTTTGAAAACAATAAAAGAAAGTTGTTAAAGGGTTGCCCTTTTTTGTTTGATAATGTAAACTATGTCGAACATGGTTTTATTTAGCGATAAAATATTAAGCTCAAGCTTTTCTAGTCAAATGCTGGTAAACGTTGCTACTTTTCACATTTCCATCTTCATCAAAACAACTTATATAATATATATATCAACGAAACTTGGCACAAATCATTTTTTTTTTTGTTCAAATAAAGCTCATTGTCACCATCCAAGAGAAGATCACAAAGAGGGAATGAAAAAACTGTATTAAAAATAAATACGATCTTCGATCCGGGAAACGGGGTTGATAAAATAGGTCTGAAGAAAATGGAATCTTTGATTAGTATATTCAAGTTAGAATCAAGATATATAGCATGCAGAGTTTCCAAGTTGGTGTTGTAGTCATAGAGAGTCATAGGGAAAGTAGGTGAATTGGGAGAGATAAAGTTCAATTTCACAGAAATCTCGTCATTTTCTTTCACTCCTTCAAAACCGCTTGTAATTTGATAAAAAAAAAGGTGCTAACATGATAAAATTCCCCAGCTTCAAAATAGAGTAGACAGGCATTAGGGTCAAATACAAAGCCCACACTCTGGGTGAAGGGCATTCACGAAATTAGCACTAATTTTACAAAGATCTTTACGAATTTGATCTTTAAAAATATTTGCCACTGTACTTGTTTAATATAAAACAAATAAAATGGCGAAAAACAGCGACTCTCCTCCTACATCATTGATGATGTTCATGTCGGTATAAACAGTTCTCAATGACAGCTTCGCGTGATTATGATATGTTCACTACGTGCGCTGACATTTTGTTTCTCAGAGGGTATGTCTTGTGGGTGGTAAAAACCTTAAAAAGGTCCACTTTCCTAGACAAACTAATAACCTTTATAAAAAGAACACGCTAAGACCAAATTACGTCTAGTCCTAGTAAATGAATTCAGTGCAAAGAAGTGTCTTGTTAGCAAAATTATGTTCCTCTTCTAAAGATAATTATTTGGAAGACATATCTTTTGTTGAAATCTGAAATTATCTGAAAGCTTCATAATCTTCAATGCTCTACTTATATTACATGTATCACATCCCTGGTTTCCTTTGATTGTTCGACCAAGTTAAGGTATTAAATATTACCCATGCAAATGCATTATCTTAGAAATATGAGGGCTGTTCGGAAATTATTGAGACATTTCCTCTTACTCCCTTGGGAAAAAGGGTAAACCATTGAAATTTCACCAGAATGTAAACCATGATACAGTTTTTAACATGATAATTTTGAAGATAATGCATTCATTTGTTCATTCTTGGTAAGCTAACAAACTTGCTTACATCCATTGAGCACTCACAAACTCACCCCAACGTCATTTAACGTTTTTCTTTGTTCCTATGTTTTAAACACCTTACATACTATTCTTCATTTTTCATGTTCTCTATTTTCAAAATTGCAACAGTTATGTATTATCTCCGTTCTTGATATTTTGGGGAAAAAGTCGAGTTATTTCTTCCCCTAAGATCAGCTTACTGTGAAACGTCTATTACATGCACGTTCATTTTGTTTACATGTATATCTTAGAAAAGTTAAAATCAATTTGTGTGTAAAAATTATTTGATCTTTAATCCCTTTGTCTAATTCTAATTAATTAATTAGTCAATAAACCCCATTAACCGAAGCTTTTGACCCCTTCCCATGGTATGTATTTCGTTGAAGCAATTTCTTGGCAAGAAAAGGTCTTCTTCCGATTTTCCAACCAATGTGGTGCTACGTATATATTTTTTTTATTATCACCGTATCTCAAATCGAACGCACAAAGTTTAGTCTCAATAAATAGCAAAATGAACTAATTTAATTTGGATTCTTTTATCAATAATTGAAAGTCTACCAACATTTGAAATTAAAAGTTATATAATTTCTGACTTCGGGCCTGTGCCGGGTACCCCGACCATTTATTCACATACCGTGATAAACATATTATTAATTATTAATATTACTTTGCTCATTTATTTGTTCAAGTTTCTTTAATGTTTATGCTCATTTTCACTAAAATTTGTCACTTTGAGAGGGGAATATTTGTGTTGTGTCAATAATTTCCGAACATCCCTCGTGTATATGTATAAACTTTCGCTGAGTATCATGTTATTAGCTACATGTTTACTGTCATTCCCAAACTGCATTATATTTTATTTTTGAAAGAGTTAAGCTATAAGCAATATTTTCACAATTACGAAAATCTCAATCGTGGTGTAAAATTTTGAGGAATTGTTCTTTATTTTCCAAATGATATTCAAAGACCCTAAACTGAAAAAGTATGCTATTGACATACTTTTTGATTTTAAAAATAACACAACTATCAAAGGTCTATATCATAAAATAGATGGTTGTTCATTATCAACAGTGGATTTTTTTATTCATTTCGAGTAAACGTCATCCTCAAGTAAAAAATAAATATATCATACCCTTCCTTTAGTAAGAGGGCACGGAGAGATAAAAATCGAACCATCTTGAATGCCTTACGGATTATGATAAAAGCATAATAGAATCACACACAAAAACCAAAAGATCTGAGGTATCCATGTCATTTTTTACCATTACAGTTGCTATATCAACTTCGTTGCAACTCCTTGTTCAGAACGTTGCCTCTTATCTGCTTTGATGATCTTGTCACTTTATAGTATGCAGTTTACCTCTATTAATACTTCTGGGTTTTATAAACTTCAGCATTTGTATCGCCATAGTTTAGTCACAAAGAAACGCAAGTTATTCATTTGAGATAATCTTTATTCAGAAATAAAAATATACTTTTAATAACGATAGAAACATATATTCAAAATATTCAAAAATAAACTTTTGTGCTGTTTTGTCCAATTTGTGATAAGTGGGGTGTTTTTTTACTTTGGATAATATTTTAAATCTAAAGTTTTGCCATAATTATTAGCAAGTTTTTATCCATTAGATGGAATTCAAGAAACTAGCGCATCCAACATTAGTACGTTCTATAGAGTAAAAACACCAGCAGGTTGTATCCATTTTTACCTTGAGCACATACACCCCACAGTTAAGTCGACATTTTCAAACTTCCAGTCAAGTCGTAGAGTGAACGGTAAATTCCCGTCCTGATCTCCTTCCAAACTCCGTGTTAAAACTCTAGCTGTATGTTTGGCAGGAACACATCGATAATGGCCGTACCAACAAGTTGTATTTAAACATCTGACTTCTTTTATATGTCTTGGAAAGTACATCTCTCCCAAATCACGCCAATAGTAATTATAATCACATTGCCAAGGCAGCTCGATGTCTGTAGAAAACGGTTCGGAGGGTCGTATTATGTCCCTTTGAGCACTCCGCTCAGCGGTAGAAATGGGCAAACTAGATCTATCCAGGGTGTATCTTTGGATGTGTGAAAGAGCTGATGGTGAGTGCATCCCAGAATTCCTTCCTTGTCGTCCGAACTTATCGAAATACTTGTGTAGAGAACAAACAACTGGACTAAACACACACAGCATAAAAACTGGAAGCTGTAAAAAAGGGGTATTTTTTTAAAAGGTATATCTCTATATAAACAAAAGTCTTACATACATTTTTAAATTTTTATCTGTGATCTAATTTAATATAAAAGACAATGTTAAAGGAATGTGATCATTTAATCACAGTGTTGTATAATTTTTTGGAAGAATGGTTTTATCTACATTACTACAATGCATGCGCACGTGCCTGTAGGCAATTGTCGCTAAAAAGATTCAAACTTGGGTCGTTCGTAAATGAAGCGGAGGTACCGATAGATTTACAGTGGCTTTCAGCAAAAATATGACATACAGGCACTTCCAAATTATGAAAACAGTAGGCAAAGTAATTTTAGGGAAAAACTATTTGTGTGCACCCAGGTTCCGCATTAAAAGTAAGGGTCTTAAAATGGTCTAAATTGTAGTTTGTGAATGGTATTGATGAAAAGAAATAGTGATGTAAATGTAGGGAAAAATACTGAAGAGGAGAATGTAAGTTAAAACGTTTATTCCAAGGACGCTGATCTAGCCGAGTGAAGGCCAATCGATCAATAAACGCACTTGAATCTTACAACCCGAATCTGACTCACGATACCATACTTTTATTGTTCATTTGTTTATTACTTGTTGATGTCGAACCTTTAGGATAAGCAAATAAAGATAATCATTTTTCATGAATCATACAACCCTAACATCCAGGTATTTGCAACGTTTAAATTGATTTTATGTTTTGTAAAAATGGAAATGAAGAACGTACTGTGTTATTCTTCTATCTTTTTTACCACTCAAAAATGAAATTATCGGTCAAAGCAACCTCTTAAAATGCTAGTATGCCCTCATCCGACCAAATGATGTAAATAATACATGAATCAAGATATATTTTCTTATACATAAAACTTTTTTCTGAAGAAATCTGTTAATTTGATAGAGCTTATATCTCTTAAATTTTTAAGCAACGATTTAAAATTTTAAAAATCGTTTTCCCTACCTTCCTTCCTAAAGATGGGGAAAAACACCGAGTCGGAAATGTGCAAACGAGCACAATGTTTAAGGCGTTCTTATTTTTTAAAGTTTTTAAATGCAAATAAATCTTTTATCTAATGATAATTACATCAATGAATTTTTCAATGATGTTTTCAATGAACGTTTTTTTAATGATGCATATTTGAAATACTGATACGATGATTGTGTGAATAACAATTAAACTTTACTCCTTTCTAAGGTAGTTGAGATATAAATTAACAGTATGATTTTTTTGTGCACACCATTTTAAAACCAAAAACGTTATTTCGCCTGCTTTGTTTTATGCTCTAAAATACAATTTTAAACAAGAAAATTAAGTAGGTTCCTTTATTATTTTGACAAATTCCAATCAAAATCAAACTTTCCAAAACAGATGTAAAGTGGTAGCATACAGTTTAAAACAACAATAAGTTGATTATTTGACGGTTTGCATTATTTGAACTTATAAATTCAAATTAAGGTCGGACGCGACCTAACTTCCATTTTTTCTATTTTTTTAATATCTCCACAATGTGAAGATTTCCACTTCTTAATTTCATAATAATATTTTTATGTTATATGATTCTTTATTTATTTAGATATAAAGTATGACTTTACTTATAAGCATTCAAATGCATTTTGTATGCTATTTTAAAGAAAAATTCGAAATATTCTAGCTCCGACACGAGCCTGGTAATGTACCCTGAATTTTTAAGAATTAACAGGTTTAAATGTAAATAAGTAAGGAATAAAATATCAAAGAAAATTATACAAAATTGAGGAACGTCTCGTCTGTCCTTAAATTCCAATGAACTGTATGAGAATGACATAAATGTTGGTATTATTTTTTTTTATTTGTGCGTGGATTTGGTTTCATTTTAATCGTGCATTTGATATTTTAGAAAAATTGTAAGTTATTTTTGACATTTGGATAGATTCGATTCATAGATTTAAAAAGCAATAAAAATAATCGTTAGGTTTTTTATGAGAAAAGGAATACCCCCTCAAAAAAACATGCATAAATCTGAGGACCTTATACTCTTGCAGTGAAATCATTTAACAAAAGAGTGGTTGCAAGAGACACAACATAAAATCTTGGTGCTGAGAATCATTTTGAAAATTACAAATCTTTAAATAGAACGCTGTCTTAAGATGTAATATTTTATTGCAGTTTCAAACCAAACGATGAGTTTTTAGATATATAGATGTCATTTCCAAAGGTACAACCTTCCTTTATTTATTGGTATAATTCTTTTTTGTTCTGATGAAGGAATCATTTCTCTTTTCTCATCGTACAAAGGACAATGTATTCAGTAACACTCACTGTCTATACAAACTAAACTGTAAGGGCCCGAAGCAATGTCGATGCTTATTTAACTAATCATGTGTGAAACATTGACATGCTTCGTCATCTGTCGCTATACATACAATTACTGTTGCTTGAGTCAAAATATTTCGTAATGTCAAAGTTTGCCGCCGATCTTTACGGAAGCTTGTGTCAAAACCTGCCATGATTTTAATAGATACCAACGTTTTTAACTGGCGCTGTTCTATACATTAGCTTGCGTTACAACCCGTCTTTGTGCCGATGTGTTAACTAACGCTGGTCTCCTCGGGTATGATGGAACATGTCCTCAATTTTTCTAATATTCCATCAAACCAAAGGTGAGCACCATCAGTTGTAAAGAGGCTCAGTGTTCAGACACCACTACAGGTATGGCAACCTTAACGGTAAAAACACCAAAATGCCCCGTGTCATAACAATTAAATATATTCATAAAAACAAATCTCGATATTTTTGTCATTCCTTCTTAAATGCTTTTAGAAAAAATAAATTGAATGACATAGCCAATGGTTACAAAAAGTAAAAAAATGTCATTATCATTGTGCCCTTGCACTAAAATGTCCTTTAAAATAGTCGACATTTCTAGACACTTTGTTTTTAGGGATCAACAACCTTAGAATAGAACTGTCTTTCCAAAAAAACAACCAAACAAACAAACAAACAAAAGCATTCTCAATTTCATAAAAATTATGTAAGCTGACAATTAACATAAAATTATGTTTGATATATTTCTAACTTTGGAATAAAGATACTGATAATTACATGTAGATTATTTATATTTAAAAAAAAAGAAGAAGATTTTTTCAGATATCATAATGTCTGTCATTTCTTTGTTATGATATATGAAACCGTTGTTTTTTGGGTTTTTCTTGCATTTCTAAATCATTTCTTTCAGTTTATTTCAAGAAAATCAACGCGTCTATCATATGAATACCATCAATAAGGATATAATCTTCCTCGCAAATATAGCATCGTGCGAATGGTATGTAATTTTGAAGCAAAATTTTATTTCCATGAACATATGGAACTGAATCTTTGGCACTTAAGACGGAATTAATTGTATTGATCATTACCTATAATCCTTTCTTAATTCACTCTTTTCATATCTTTAGCATTAACTTGATTCATTGAAAGGTTTGTGAAATGAGAATATGTATAAGAGTGTAGAAAATAGACCAATGGATATTCTTAAAATGTATTGAGACTAAAAGCAAGAATTATCGTGAAAGCGTTATTGATAGCAGACAAATAATTGATTTTCGGTAACTCTAAATTAATACGCAGTTCTGCACGGATATTATAGCAATTGTTATAGATATTGTTGTTGTTAAAAGTAAGACGATATCAAATAGTAATGAAAATTTCAAAAAGAACTGGGCAGTTACGATGATCCAATTCATATATCTTGAAAAAATGAATTGATAATTTATTAAAACACAACTTCCTTCTTTAAGGATATACGGAGTCATATGGCAATACAACAAAAAAATTGCGGAAAATGATGTTTCAAATTTCAGCATTGAACAATGTTCAGTTTATATTAGGTGCAAATTTGTTTGTCACAAGACATCCAGATGCAGACTTTACAAAGAAATATATATGATATGATCATATGAGCCAAATTTGGCCCCAATGATTCGCCATTTTTTAAAGTGTTTCGCGTACAATAAATTTTTACGTTATTTTTTAGAATAGTTGTTATAAATTATATTTTTCACCTATTTATTTGATGTGTTTGCACTTACTGGCAGTATATAACGTCAGATGTGACGCAATTTTTATAGTTCAATCAAAATCAGTCAAAAATTGACATTTTCCTTATCATTTAATCAATAGGAAATATAGGGCGACTCTTTGAACAAGGAAATTTTTTCTGTCACGAATAAGTCTTGGCTAGATACATCTCTGAATAAGATATTTTGTTTGTTCAAGCATGCGCTCTATGTTTTCTGAAAGAAAAACAGCTTGAAAACAAACTGTTTTATGCATAAAATGCAAAAATGGCGGGAAAAAGTTATCTTTACGATGTCATATTTTTAAATTGTGGGCACTTGAATCAAAATGAAAATTATGAAAAAAACATCACATATATATCTGTACATGGTAAACATTAAAGAATTACAGTAAAATAATGATGTTCATTTTAGGGGGCCATTTTAGGCCCATATCATATATAGTCCTTTATAAAAATAAAAATCTTGCACATAAAATTAATATGCCACTAGTTTATCAAGCGTGTTTACAAATTGAAACATATACATGTACATGTAGCTTAGATAAAACATTTTTAAATCAATAGTTTATAACGATGATTACTTTTGAAATCACTGATGGAATTCTTTAAAACATCTAATCACTGATATTCTTACATAATTTATTAACCATACACCAGTTTTATCAACATTTTTATTTATATTTTAAATATCAAAAGTCTTTGCACGACTGTTCGGCATAATCTATACAATCCTTTTTCCCAATAGCCAAATTTTATGATAACAAGATACTCACGACTTTTATTTTCCCTGTCATTTCAATAGTGTCGAGTCCCTCTCCCAAGTCAAGTCACTACGGGATTAACATGCCGAGTATTTTATACTTCTCTTGGGTGTAATAATTAGAATTAATCAAATGCTCTACGACGATGCTAAGGTTTTATTATCAAGATACCACAAAGAAATATGATTGCCAGCAAAGACAAGTGGTAATTTATAAAAGCAATTGTTTTCTTGTGAGAATTTGATATCTTGTGGGTATCCTCATGATTAATGAATTTTTTTTTATATCACGTGATAACGTAGACTGCGACAGACAAATCAAAGCCAGCACAATATATTTCCGTTTAGGGGTAAAAACACAGATGTTGAAGAATGGCAAACTACTATTTTCTGTCGAGTGGGCGGCTTTGTTTTCTGACAAACGCCTCCGACAATAGGTTTTTTTTCAAGTCATTTATTCACAGAATAGATAATTCATGGTTAATTGACTCAAGACAGAGCATCTACAGTTTAACTTGCATACCATATATGCTTACTATAGCAAAAGTCTAAAAGATTTACAACTAAAACGGTACAGAGTTTGTAATGAACAAAATCTAAATGTAGGTATGGGTTTCTCACAGTAGAGGTTAATTACTTGTGATGCAAGAAATAATGAATGTTAAAACATAACTATAAGAAATATTTAGCAATCACATATGAAGTCCGAATACTCAGTTCATAAATAGGCATGTAAATAAGAAGAGGATAAGATTATTTATTACGTCAACACAAA